>NC_091967.1:30617500-30797615 GCF_036711975.1 Onthophagus taurus
ATTTTGTTGTTGCATAGGAATTCTTAAATTCATCCAACTGTAGATTTATTTGGCAATAATCAGTGGCATCTGCAACATTTGACGACAGTGTTTGCACCGCTAACCGCACCTTCATTGGTTGTTTATCCCAATCAATGTGGACTATTTTTTAACACCAATCGGCTCAATAAAATGGCAGTTTTCTAAGATTTAATGTGAAATTAAAAATATGGTGTGATATTAGGTTGTTTAAAAATACTTCACTCTTTCAAATAAAATAGAACATTTATAAATAAAAAAAAACAAACAATAAATTTGCATTCATAATACTAAAAGCTAAGAGCAATCTATATCTATTAAAAAAATATTAAAATTACTTCCTATATTCGTTTTTTTCTTGTTGGCCCAACTCTTCAAAACCACCATTTATTTCTTTGAAAATCTCAACCTATGCATTTCTTGTCAGGATTCTGTCCTTATAACTTTCTCGAGTCTATCCCATAAAATAGGACGATCGAATCAACTTCGGTCAATATTAACTCAACTAATTTTACACAAAATTAGATTTTTTTTAAATTTAAATCTTATCTACGAAGATACAAACGACGCAAACGACTCAGTAGGATTGCAACACGAGCCGGCTAGATGTGTACAGGGTGTCCCAATTTCGATGTCCGCATAGGCTATCTCCGAAACTAAAAGAGATAGAAAAGAAGTAGCTTACATGTCATGATCTCGTTTTTCGAGAAAATGCTAATGCCGAAAACTCCGAACAACTATCGCCTTTTGTTTTCACCCTATCGGCAAAAAGTGAAATTTTTGCGAAAACGACAATCGCGAATATCTCACTTACTATCAAAGATGGAGTATTATAAATAAAACATTATATGGGCAACTTTTTACGAAGAATTCAGTGGCGTAGGTAGAATTTTTTTCCCATCTTTTATTTTCGAGATTTTAGACATAACTTTATTTTTTTAAATGGAAACCATAGCTGGCTATGACCTAAAATAATTTGTTATTTTCTTCTGATAACAAATATGTATAGTTTGTGGGGTATATTTCTTATAGTTATTGAATAATTAATAAAAATTCATTTTGTTCCATCTAAAACTAATGTATTTAAAAGTTAATATTGCTATGGTGATAACCATACATACTATGATGGAATATAATGTATCAATTTTTTTTGTTCTTTCTAAAACTATTGTATGTATTTAAAACTTAATGTTGTTGTGGTGATAACCATACCATGATAGACAACATTGTTTCCAATTATTGCCAAAGTTTGTAGTAGTATTTAAAAATTCACTAACAACTCTGACATTACGTGCTGGTGCTCCGTCATATTGAATATATATCATTTAAGACATATTTAATGGAAAATTGGCGACCAAAGGCTCAATGTGCTCCCTTAATATAGTATACCTCAATATATTAAGGCAGCACATTATCTGAGTTTAAGTTTTTATGGTAGATACTATATGCCAAAATTCTATTATCTAAAAGGGCACACCATACATTGAACCCGAATCTTCTTTGAACACTCAGAGACTTCATTGGTCCAGATGACATTTTGAACAAACAGCAGATTATTTAATTTTTCTAAATATCATCTACAAAATTCTAATCTTAGATTGACATCTTCGGCACGTAAATAATGAGTTAAGTCCCGCTTTGTATGGTTTATATTTATTTTTCTTCCATATTCGGGAGCAGCGGCTTTTGGGTCAGACGTCTTATTCAATTTCTCTGCAAGATGTTGAATGGATTTATCGCAAGTGAAGCCAACACATTGACTTCATCCTCTTGCAGGTCATTTTGGTATGTCTTTGCACGTGGGTTGGGGAAGGACCAAAAATCCATTAAATTTTCTGCTAACCGGCTGAAAGTTCTTGCGTGCTGTTGTCTATTTTGTAAAATATAATTCCGCGGCTAACGTCGCATTCTTATCTGATAACATATAGCACTCCTTCATGTTACATTTTCATAATTTTTGAAATTCATTGTAAAGTTTTATTCAGTTTTGTTATACTTTGACACTTAACATGCTGATGCTCCAGACCAAGATATAATGCCAGAGTTGTTAGCGAATTTTTAAATACAAACTTTGGTAATTATCTGATACATTATTTTCCATCATAGTATGTATGGTTATTACCATAGCATCAATTACTTTTAAATACAAACATTAGTTTTAGATAGAACAAAAAGAATTTTTGTTAATTATTCAATAACTACATATAAGAAATATACCCAACAAACTATATATATTTGTTATCAGAAGAAAATAACAAATTATTTTAGCTCATAGCCAACTATGGTTTCCATTTAAAAAAATAAAGTTATACTTCTAAAATCTCGAAAATAAAAGATGAAAAAAAAATTCTACCTACACCACTGAATTCTCCGTAAAAAGTTGCCCATATAATGTTTTATTTATAATATTCCATCTTTGATAATGAGATATTCGCGATTGTCGTTTTCGCAAAATTTTCAATTTTTGCCGATAGGACGAAAACAAAAGACGATAGCTGTTCGCAGTTTTCGGCATTAACATTTTCGCGAAAAATGAGATCATGACATGTAAGCTACATTTTTTCTATCTCTTTTAGTTTTGGAGATAGCCTATGCGGACAACGAAATTTTGACACCCTGTACTGTGCCGGCTCCCGTGAATCGAGTAAACGACCGGTAATCATTTACCCGACCACGATATTAATAGGGCAAGTGTGAAAACTCTCATATACTTTTTAACTTTGCGTCGTGTACCCGGCGTTTACCCAGTCGTTTATAAGACTGCCGGGTAGATGTGAAAGGGCCCTAAATGTGGGGAATATTTTGATAACGCGCACATAAACTCTACAATTTTTTGGATATCGAACCTAGCCGTTCAGCGAATCAAACAATTGAGTCATCAAATGAACAAATTCGGCACTAGCTAAAGATTCAGCAGGTAAATCTTTAGTTACATGAAATGTCTATTGATGCAGTAACTGTGTGACTCAACTCAAATGTGGCACGTCATAGATTGTACATATTTTTTCTCCATTTACTTCAAACACATCGTCGTTGTTACAACAAAAACCCTTATAATTGCTCGCAAATTACTAATTATATTGACAATTAATTGCTTTAGGCTCACTTTTACCACCTCTTGATAAATTTATCCGATAGATAAATCCAGCTCTTAACCAATGAGAGCGCTTAAAACCGCCGTAACCATGGCAACTATCCTCTAGATAGTTTATCAGGAGGATGGTAAAAGTGGGCCTTAGAGAAGTGGCTGCTATTGTATTTTGAACAAAAAATAAGCAACAACTTGCTTATAACTTTTTTGAACCTCTCTGACTATGAAAACCAATGCATGATTTGCCATTTTGTTATTGGTTCCGAGTACACCCAAATCTTCGAATCCCGAAATTCTTTTTTTTTTTTTTTTATTTACAGTTTTTATTGGATCAACATTTTATTTCATGTTATGCACAATATTTGTAGTTTAGAATTAGTGTTTTATTCATTATACTGTATGAGGTTATTCACTTGTCTCCTCTTCGCTACTTCCATCGTTAGTTAATTGGTCTTGTGGCATTTTTCTTTTAAGACGTACATGGATGTTTTTCTTCCCTAACTTATAGTGTGTTGCTCCTTCGCAGTTTTTTAAGTTTTCAAAGAACTTCACGTTAAGCCGTTTGATGAAAGTTGTCACTGTAGGTATGTTTAATTCTTTATGAAGTTGGTCATTTCTAACGAACCACGGTGCATTTGTTGCAATCCTTAAAACTTTATTTTGAAAAGTCTGCAATTTCCGCAAATTGGTTTTGGAGGTATTTGACCATACACAGCTGGCGTATGTTAATAGCGATCTCAACAATGATTTATAAAGTAGGAGGGTGCATTCTATTTTTAGTTGGGATTTTCGATTTATGAGGGGATAAAGTTGGTTTAACCGTACATTTGCCTCATTGAGTTTTCGGTTGATATGAAAGCCCCAGTGAAGCCTCGTGTCGAGATATACTCCAAGATATTTAACAGCCTCGGTTGACCATTCTACACCTTCATTGTTAATTGATATTTCTGGTAGCTCTCGGAATCTTCTTAACGTGAACATCTTCAATTGTGTTTTAGCCGGATTTGCCATAATTCCCCATTTATTGGCCCATCTGCATACGATATTGATATCATTTTGTAATGCGTCAGTTGTTTCCATGATGTTATTTCTCTGGCTGATAATAGCGGTGTCGTCAGCAAACATTGATAGTATTCCTGAAACGGTTGGTATATCGTGCACATATATATTAAATAGCAAGGGGGCCAACACGCTGCCTTGAGGTACTCCGGCTTCTATAGATTTAATTGTTGATAATTCGTTATTGATTTTGATTTGGAACGTTCGTTTATCAAGAAATGAGAATAATATAGCTGTTAAATATGATGGTAGTTTTAGGTGTAGTAGTTTGTATTTAAGGCCTTCTAACCAAACTTTATCGAACGCTTGGGCGAAGTCTAGGAAAGCTACCGCTGTGTATTGCTTTGCTTCAAATCCCTTTTCAATAGCTTCACTAAGTCTTAGTAGTTGATGACACGTTGAATGGTTATTTTTGAATCCAAACTGAAATGACGGAATAGTCCTTTCTATCACTAATTCTGTTTTTAGTCGGCTTTGGATGATCTTTTCTAAAATCTTTGATAAAACTGTTAGTAAACTAATAGGACGATAACCGTCCATATAACTGTGATTTTTTCCAGGCTTCGGAAAGACTACGATTTGGGCATGTTTCCATTTATCTGGAAAATACCCAATTCTCAGACATCCATTAAATAGAGTTGTTAAAAAAACTAACATTTTATTGCTGAGTTGTTTTAAAATTTCGTTAGTGATCAAATCGTACCCTGGACTTTTTTTTTTAGGTAGTCGTTTGATTATGATTTTAATTTCATCAGGTGATGTTGGTTCAATTTCACTAGCGACTGGCATATGATTTTCAATGTAGTTTAGTATGTTTATTCTTTGCGCGTTTTTAATTATAGTAGGAGGACGAAAAATTTTTTCTAAATGTTCGCTAAATAGATTGCATTTTTCAGTATCTGAATAAAACGTATTTTGGTCATTTTTGATAGGGCTTATAGTTTGCTTTTGCTGTATTAGCTTTTTCGTTGTTCGCCACATGCCAGGATCATTGTTTCCATATGTTTTAATTTGTTGTTGATAGCGTTCAATTCGAAAAACATCAAGTTCTTTTTTAATTCGGTGTGCCAAGTTGTTCATTCTGTTTTTAATTTCACGGTTCCGCGTTCGATGCCATTCTCGTCTCAAACTGTTTTTTTGTTTTATTAGTTCTGATATAGCAGCTGGTGTAAGTGCTTGATAAGGTTTGTTATTTCGTTTTTTATGAGGAATTGTTGATAGTTTTACACTTTCGCAAATGTTGTTTGTATAATTGGAGATTGTTTGATCTATTTCTTCCTTACAATCGATGTTAATTGGAGCTTTAGCCATTCGATCTAGTGTTTCTCGAAATTTTTCCCATATTGGTTTGCCATTTATCAGTTTTGGCGGTGGTGCGAAGTTTTTAGGAAAACTCTGAAACGATATGATTATTGGTACGTGATCGGAGTTTAATTCGCTTAGAACTTGTTGGGCAATAGGTTTCTTGAAATTTTTTTGTATAACAATATCAATTATATCTGGTAGTCGCTCTTGCTGATACGGATAATACGTGTATTCTTCAGGTGGTATTATCTGTAATGCATTTATTGTTGAAATTTGTTGGAGTTTTATTCCATTTGGATTACTAGCACGGCATCCCCATATTGTATTTTTACAATTCAAATCGCCTATCAAGAGTGTTGGAGTATCGGTATTAAATATGAGTCTTATATCGCTTTCTATTAGTTGTTTATTTGGCTGTTTGTAGACAGATATTAATTTTATGTTAGTACCATCTATCGTTTTTATTTTAACTCCGACAGCTTCGAGATGTTGAATGCCATTCAAGTGAATTTCTTCATGTTGTATTCCTCCCTTAATTAAAATTGCTGCTCCTCCTGCAGCTGTTGCTGCGTTTCGGTCTTTTCTATACACGTTATATCCTGGAATATTGCATCTTTCGCCTTGCTTTAAATGTGTTTCAGTAATGCATGCTATTTGGATGTTGTGTCGATAGAGAAATTCTATGGTTTCAGATCGTTGGTTCTTTAGACCATTCGCATTCCAGTTCATAACGGTGATGTCTTGTATGGTACGGTTGCTATTGTTAGCCATTGATAAGATTGGGAAGTAGGGAACATGTGATGAATTCTTTGATTTGTGATATAATTGGTGTAAAAAGATCTTTTAGAAATTTGATAATGGTATTTGTAATTGTGGTTGTAAGGGTTGAGGATAGAGGGTGATGATTGGAACCAGAGATAGGAGAAGTGTTTATGTTTTGGTGTTGTATGTTTGATTGTTTTAGTATTTGTGAATAGCTTCTTGTGGTGGTTTGATAACTATTGCTACTTTGGGGTGTTACTTTTGTAGTTTGGGTAATACCTTGTGGTCTTCGTCTAGGTGCGTTTCGTTGTTGGATGTTTTGATGAACCATACAACCTCTGTAATTCGCTGGATGATTACCGCCGCAGTTTGCGCATGTTGGTGGATCAGTCTTCACCTTTGTGCAATTTTTAGTTATATGTTCTTTCCCACATTTAACACATTTCGGCTGTTTGAAACAGTAGTTTCTAGTGTGACCAAATCTTGACATCGATGGCATTGTGGTATATTTCCCGGTTTCCTTCTTGCTTCAACGTCAACTGTGCATTGAAAGATTGATTTAATATTATATATGCCCTTGGCGCTTTCGTCTGGTTTTAGTTGGACTGCACATATAGGTATCGGTCTTTTGTCTTTATTAAGTAATCTAGTTACTCTAATAATTGGGAGTTTATGGGTTAGTAGCTCGTTGGATATTTCTTCTTCGGTTAAAGATATGGGCAAATGTCTTATAATTACAGATACATGCTTGGAATTAGGATCTTGAAATGAGTGAAATTCAAGTCCTTCTTCCGTGTAGAATTTTGTTAATTTGCGATAGTCATCAATATCGTTTAAATTAATTTTTAGTTTATTGTTAGTATATTTGGTACTAAATTCTTTGGTTACCTTTGTTTTAATATCCTTTAATATTTCTTGGTAGTTTACTACATTATGTAGGAATATTGGTGGTATTTTAGAGGGTTTTTCAGAATTTTGTTGTTGGTCTTCTACTTTATCCGTTTGCATTGTTGATAATGGGTAGTATTTGTTGTTTTGTAGAAGGACATTAGGATTAGGATCCCATGTGTAGCGTTTTTGAGTCTCCGATATGGGAGGTGATAATACATCACTTTTCCTTTTGTTGTTATCTTTTTTTGTTGTTACGGTATTTCCTGACGGGCCTGCAGTGGCATCCATGCTTCCAGGACAGCTTTCCCCTTACGGGAAAGCACGTTTTATAATTAATTTTGTTCCTATTATAAGGATTTATTTCATATACGTATTCTTATAAGGAGTAATAAACCGGTCTTGTCTTGAGGGTGAACCTGTTATCGCGTTTAGAGCGCTCGATACGTCCACTCGCTAGCACTGTCAGACACGGACTTTCCCGAAATTCTTTGTTGATGAGCGTCATAATGAAACCCACTACTAAGTTGAACTTCATGAGGGTACGATACTTGTCAACATCATTCATGCTCCTAACCTGACGTTTAAGATAATCCATAACATTTGGATTTAACACGTTAACTGCCGTGTGCATATATATTATGCACAGCAGTAAAGATACCAGCGCCATGTGCATATATATTATGCACAGCTATTTTGTGCTTGTACGCTGTGTGAATAACCTGTTTTCACGCTTCCTATGTATTTTAAAGTATAAATGGTTTCGGCCGGCGTACAACTACTTATGTTCCATTTGGTTTTGGGAAATAAAAATACGAAGGAGTTATCAATAAATTCGCGGTAAAATACATTTTAGTGACTTTATATTTTAAACGTAACATAATAAAGATTCCAATACAACGTAGGTAATAGTGTATAACTCAAACAAAATAACAAAATTTTTGAATCCCTAAAATGTTTTCGATCATTTTTTTTATTTTCTAATTGCTGTGTTAACTTTGAAAAAACATTTTACACAATAGTGGGGAAGATTTTCACATCCCTGACAAGCAAACAGTACCTGTTTACTGTTATTTATTGCATAACGGCGATCGTGTCCTTTTGAAAGTGTCTGATAGCATTCCTTGCATCTCTTTCTTTTTGCTGCTCTATAAGTTCGTGTTTTTGATATCTCGTATGTCCAGTAACATCATTTTCATTTTCAAGTTTCATGAGCTGTATACATAAATTCTCTTTGAATTTCGTAAAGGATAATTGTTTGTTGACCTGTTTGAACAACAACCATACGTTGACTACTGAAGTTCCTGTCAATATTTCCAACGCAATTTTTCGGTACCATTTGACAGTACGACATAGAGAACTCGAATACGCTGTCATTTGATCCGAGATATCTATGTACGACTTAGCAGCATTGTAATCTACAATGGCAGCTGGTTTTATTCGAGCACCAATTCTAGTGTTCACGTGAACTAGTTCGTCGTTATGTTTGGTTGAAAGAAAGAGAATGTCTGTGGCTGCGCAAGCGCGGGCATTTAGCAAAAATTTAAGAATTACGGCTCGATCCGAACCACACACACACATATTTTTGACTTCGCCTTTGTAACGCGACTTTAAAATTATTTTTATAAGTTACGCATTATTATAATATATATAAAAACTGTGATATAGTGTCGAAATCGCGATAGGGAACAGCGATAGGGACAATAAAGTAAGAAATTAATAATAATTATTCATGGTCTTTTCCTTTTAATATCTTCCTTTTTTTTCTTTGAATCAGTACCTTTTATTTTGTTTCCGAACCGTTTTCGAGCAAACATTGGTCCTTCGAGCCGGATCTATTCCGGAATCTATTTTTTTCTTTTCTCTCCCATTTAAATTAATTATTCATCATTCTATCTTTATCTACTAAATCAATTCATCATTGTCGCTATCTCTTTCCCGTTGCCACGCGCTCAAATTCGTATTCACCCACATCTGGTGAATTTGGTTCGAAGTTGCAACAAAAAAGTGGTTCAATTTATTTTTAGAATTTATTGTGGAATATTTTTCTGTTCTTCATAAAAATCATTGTCGAATTATAATAATAACTATTATTTTAATCCATATTCTCCTTGGAATATATCTATTTTTTCTCATTCTTCCTTTTGGAATTATTCTTATTTTTTCCTCCTTGGAATATATCTATTTTTTTTCTCATTCTTCCTGTTGGAATTATTATTTTTTTTTATTATTATTCCCCTTGGAATATATATTTTTTCTTTTCTCTTTCTTCCTTTTGGAATTATTTTTTTTTCCTTCTTTATACCCAGTTGAAGATTATCTCCCACGTGGAATCGTTACTTTAGAATTTATTTCTTTAACCCCTTGGGGTTTATTATCTTTGTTTTCCCTAAGAATAATTATTGGGATTATTATTGCAATTGTGCTTTTGGCCTTCAGAAGTTACGACCCCTATATAATTATCGTTTTCTTTCATCATGTCGGAAAAACTCGTCAAACTTACTTTACGCCGTACTTTTTAAATCATCTCACAGAATCTATGAATCTTGCACAAAATCTTCCTAACGATCCTATACAACATCTCATGTTCCAAGAACGAGCTAAAGATGCAGAAAAGGCATACGAAGAATCGACGAAGCTGACTTTGAAGCTCATGATGAAGTTCGAGCTAAAGCAGATACAGCTTTCTATACTATAAAAGCGCATCTTTATAAGCTTCAGCCACCACCACCTCTAACACCTACAACACCTCCAACTCCTCATTCTTCGTTGCCGTCTGCAACACCCAAATTAAATAAATTAACGATACCCGTTTTTGATGGGAATCATAAAGCCTGGCCTACATTCTTTGATCTATTTAGAACCATGATTCATGAAAACGAGTCTCTATCCAAAGTAGCAAAATATCAATACCTCCTGACATCGTTGAAAGATGAAGCTTTGAACTTAATAAAAGGCTTGCCAGTGACGGAAGACAATTACACCATTGCTTATACCACCTTAAAGGGCAGATATCAGAATCGCCGACATCTCGCTACTATGTATTACAACGAAATACAACACACAAAATCGTTATCCGAATCATCTCCAAAAGCAGTTCGTTTACTTGTCGATACTTTTAAAGAAAATGTCGAAGGATTCAGAAGTCTTGGCTTCCCTGTGGATCAGTGGAATTTTCTGTTATTCAACATTCTTTTACAAAAACTTAATAAATCTACCAAAACTAAATTCGAGACTGAGCACAGCTCACACGAAATTCCTACATATCAACAACTGATTGATTTCCTGGAAAACCAAGCAAAGGCGTTGGATGCAGTACAACTAAAATTATAATAAGTAGTAATTATAATAAAGCTTCTGCTCATTATCCAACAAAATCTTCTGTCAATCTGAAAGTTGAACAATCACCACTGAATACTAAATGTCCATTGTGTTCAGAAGCACACCCGATTTATCGATGCAACAACTTTCATTCCAAAAAACCTCTTGAAAGACTTAATTATGCTAGAGAAAATAGTTTATGTCGAAATTGTTTAAATTCAAAACATTCAACTAATAAATGTTTATCAACACGACGCTGCAAGCATTGTCAACAACCTCATCATTCTTTACTGCATCTAAAACCTCCACAATTATCTTCAGTTCCTGTTGAAGTTACCAATTGCAATCTGAATGCTGAAACTACGTCATCGTCACCGCAAGTTTCCCATGTGATCCTGCCAACTGCGTTACTCCACATTAAAGATCGATTTGGAGAATTTCATGTCGTACGAGCCTTGATCGATTCTGGCAGCATGTCGAATTTTATCACTCATAAACTGTCGAAACGTCTTCAACTCCATCGCACCTTTGGAACTTCAATTGAAATCCGAGACCTCAACTCCATGACGTCAATATGCAACCGAGGATCTGTTAATTGTCTTATTAAGCCTTGTACCGACACTACACCTGAATTTGAATAATTTATATAACTAATGTCAAGTTATATAAAATCATATCCCCATCTTCGTAAATTAGAATATCACTCCGAAGAACTCTCTAAAGTAAAAGAAGTCGATTTATTACTTGGAGCGGAATTAGTACCGCACATCCTCACTGGTTCACGAGTTTCGAGTGGAAAAAACGATCCTATTGCCTTAGAATCCGTATTCGGATGGATTCTAATGGGCCGATCCAGGTCTCCTTCAACATATTCGTTGACAACTTGTCTCTCAACAACTGAAAATCCCTTAGATCAATGCCTGAAGAGATTTTGGGAGATGGAATCTATTCCTATAAAACCCTCATTGTCTAAAGAGGAACAAAAATGTGAAGACCATTTCAAGAGTACATACCAGCGTGCTGATTCAGGGCGTTTTATTGTATCTTTGCCATTCAAGAGTGATAAACCATCCTTGGGCCATTCCTATCAAACTGCTTTAAAACGTTTTCATTCTCTGGAATACAGATTTTCCAAAAATGTGGAGTTAAGAAACGATTATACAAAATTTATGAATGATTATATATCATCTGAACACATGAGTATCATTTCTGATGAGTCTACAAAATCTCCTTTTGCATACTATATTCCACACCACTGTGTATTACGAGCAGAAAGTGCCTGCACTAAATTAAGAGTAGTTTTCGACGCCTCAGCGCGATCGTCAAATGGGAAATCCCTAAATGATAACCTTCTTATCGGCCCAAAACTACAACAAAATATAATGAAAATTCTGTTAAATTTTCGATGCTTTAAGTATGCTTCCATTTGTGATATAAAACAAATGTATAGGCAAATTCTTCATAGGCCTCAAGACAGAGATTACCAAAGAATCATTTGGAGATCATCTCCTGATAAACCAATTCAAGAATATCGATTGAATACCGTAACATATGGGCTTGCTTCATCACCTTTTTTGGCGCTTCGCACAATTTTAGAACTGTCCAATTTATATTCACAAGATATAGAGAGAATCACTAAAACATCATATATATGTAGATGATATCGTCACCGGTGCTTCCACTATCGATGATCTACTTAAGTTACAAAAAGAATTAATAATGGTGTTACAAAAGGGTGGTTTTGAACTTCGTAAATGGACAAGTAATAATGAAAGAGTATTATCGTCTGTCCCTATTTCTGATCAATTATCAACAATATCTTTCGAATGTGAAGAAATAAATTGCGTCAAAGTCCTGGGCTTGCAGTGGAATCCAGTCAAGGATACATTTACTTATTCATATACAGCCCGTGTTACTCAATGTACAAAAAGAACAATTCTATCAGAGATCGCCAGAATCTACGATCCCTTAGGATTTTTAACACCGTGTACATTAAAGGCCAAACATTTGATACAACAGCTATGGCAATTGAAAACGTCATGGGATGATTCCCCTCCGGAATTTATCAAGACTTCATGGAACATGTTTAAATCCAAACTCCCATTGTTATCAAAATTTAACCTGTCCCGTTGTATGATCCTTGATAATCCCACCAGCATTCAATTACATTTATTTTGCGATGCATCGCAGATAGGTTATTGTGCAGTTGCCTATAGTCGAACAACAACTAATGAAAACAAATGTTATACTCATTTTGTTTGTGCTAAAGCTCGTGTAGCTCCTCTAAAGTTATTTCTATTCCTCGATTAGAACTCTGTGCAGCTCTTCTGCTTACTGAGTTATTTGAACATATCAATGAAGTTTTATCACACAAAATTCAGTTTGAATCCATTTATGCATGGTCAGACTCCCAAGTCGTGCTGTCTTGGCTTGCATCTCCTGCTCAAAGATGGAAGGTCTTTGTGGCAAATCGTGTCACTAAAATACAAGAAATTTTACCGATTAATCATTGGCGACATGTTCCGTCATTAAATAATCCCGCTGATTGCGGTTCTCGTGGATTGTTTCCTGATCAATTAATCAATTCCGATCTTTGGTGGCAGGGCCCATCATGGCTCTGTGATCATTCCGATAATTGGCCGTCTAGTCCATCTATGACTGCTGAAGCGAAAGACACAATAGAGGAACAAAGACAACTTTTCATAAATGCTATTGTGATTGAATCTCATATCTTTGATACTCTCCTTAATCGTTTTTCTTCTTTATCCAAGATAAAACATATTATTGTTTATTGTAAACGATTCATTCTTCATTGCCAACGAAAAAAGAAATCATTTTCTATGGTATTATCACCATTTGAATTGCAGGGTGCATTATATTCATTGATTCAGCATGTGCAAACTCAAACCTTTTCTTTTCTATTCACCGCTATCCGTCACAATAAACCAGTTCCTAAACCCTTTCATTCATTATCTCCATTTGTCGATCGTGGCGGGTTGATCAGGGTGGGTGGACGATTAAAACAATCTGAGTTACCGTTCGATCAGACACATCCAGTGTTGTTGCCCCGGAATTCGCGACTAAGTGAATTAATTGTGGAAGAAGTTCATCGTGAGTTCTTGCATCCGGGATACCGAACTGTCTTATCATTGGTGATGCAACAATTTTGGATCATGGACTCAAGATTTGTAATCCATCGTGTATTATCAAGATGCATTCCATGTTTTAAGATGAAACCACGTTCGTACGCACCAGTCATGTCAGATCTCCCTAAGTTCCGAATCGAAGAAATTAAACCATTTTCCAAAGCTGCAGTGGATTTTGCAGGACCTGTTTTTACCACATTAAATAGAAGTCGAGGTTCTAAATCTGTCAAGTCGTATATCTGTGTTTTTGTCTGTACGGCCACCAAGGCCATTCACCTTGAACTTGTTTCAGGTTTATCCACTGATGCCTTTTTAGCAGCACTTCGCCTATTCGTTTCCCGTCGAGGACGATGTTCTATACTTATCTCAGACCAAGGGACCAATTTTATAGGCTGTAATAATCGTTTGAAAGAAATGGCAGAAATTGTAGGTGTCAAACTTGGCTTAGAATGGAAATTCAACCCACCTGGAGCACCACATTTTAATGGTTTAGCTGAATCCAATGTAAAGTCAGTTAAGACTCACTTGATAAAGGTTATTGGTAGTCAAGTGCTCTCCTTTGAAGAAATGTATACCGTTTTGACACAGATCGAGGCGGTTTTAAATTCAAGACCCTTGACTCCCGTGTCAAGTGATCCAAACGATTTACAAGCCTTAACTCCAGGTCACTTTTTACATCTTGAACCATTAAATTCTTGTATTGTAGATCCTGATCTATCCACGGTACCTTGCAGTCGTCTCGATCGATGGCAGCTTCTACAAAAAACCGTTCAAGATTTTTGGAAACGTTGGAAACACGACTACCTACACACACTTCAACAAAGAACTAAATGGACTGAATCTTCATCCAATCCCGTCGTCGGAGATATGGTTCTGATTAAAAATGAAAACCGACCTTCTTTCCAATGGGACCTTGGAAGAATTGAAGAAATTCACCCCGGAAAAGACGGGGTAGTCAGAGTAGTCACCCTAAAAACTTGCACTGGTCGTTTGACGCGCCCAGTAGTGAAAATTTGTCCGTTGCCAAAATAAAATAAAATAAACAACACTTTCCTTATAAAAAAAAAAAAAATAAATAATTAAAATTAATATTTTTTGGTGGGTGGAATGGCTGCGCAAGCGCGGGCATTTAGCAAAAATTTAAGAATTACGGCTCGATCCGAACCACACACACACATATTTTTGACTTCGCCTTTGTAACGCGACTTTAAAATTATTTTTATAAGTTACGCATTATTATAATATATATAAAAACTGTGATATAGTGTCGAAATCGCGATAGGGAACAGCGATAGGGACAATAAAGTAAGAAATTAATAATAATTATTCATGGTCTTTTCCTTTTAATATCTTCCTTTTTTTTCTTTGAATCAGTACCTTTTATTTTGTTTCCGAACCGTTTTCGAGCAAACAGTCTCTCTTGTCCTTCCATTTCATAACTGATATACAACCTTTTTGTCGGCCAAAGATTTCTCCCTTTGCTAATTTTTTTTCCTCCACTTCTTTTGGGTTATCCCGTCTTTTTTTCCTTAGTGTTCCTACAAGGTGTGTTTGCCTTTCTTGAAGTTTTTTAGCTAAACTAACGCTTGTATACCAGTTATCCGCATATAATGTACGACCAGAATCTAGTACATTGTTCGAGAGACTCATAACAACATTATCAGCAACAGGTTCGTTGTGCTGCTTCTCCAGGCCGGCATAAATTTTTAATTTATAAGTATAACCTCCTTTCAAACATAATTTGAAAACCTTAATTCCAAATTTATGCCTTTTGCCTTTTATATATTGACGAAAGCTTAGCCTTCTACGAAAGGGGATCATACTTTCGTCAATACAAAATGCTTTTGAAGCTATCATGACAGACTGATATGATGTATTGACAAAGTCTATCAAAGGTTGTATTTTATACAGTCGGTCTCGCGGTGTACATAATTCATTGTTAAGGTACGTTTTCGTAAGGACAAATCCGGACGACTTGTCGGCCCGACATGTTTGTTGGGCGACAAATTGACAAAATTAACGTGTGTTTACGTAGTTACTTGTCGGCAACCGACATGTCGTGGAAACGATCTGAAAATCGAACTCTGCAGTTAGCGTCAAAATGGCAGACGATCAAGTCGAACAAGTAGTGTCAGCTTTCGTGGTGTTGGCAGGAAGTCTTGCAATAAAGTTATCAAAACCACAAAAGAATTCACTTCGAAAACGCAAAAGGTGGTATATTAGAAGCTTTTTAGCGAAAAGACGTTTCGAAGGTGCATACAGAACTTTTTATTTTATTGAAATGACATTACAACATGGATTCCCAACATAATATATGATCACAACACAAATTAACGACTGTTTACGTAGGGACAAATGAACGGTGACCCGACATGTGCGGTTGATTTTTGTATCCGATACCGACATGTCATTTTACTGTCCCAACAAGAAATGCATTTCGTTTACGTTATAACCGACAAGTCGGCCGACATGTTGTGTCCTTACGAAAACAAGGCTTTAGAAAAGTGCCACATTCGGAGAAGCATTTCAAACCTAAAAAACATATACAATAAATATAATAAATAGTCATAAATAAAATAACTATCTAGTAAAACACACAGATACAACCAAAGTAACAATAAAAATAAGTAACTCACCGATTTCTCGAAATTACTTTGGAGACACCACTTTTATATAAAATATTTCGACTCCAATACCCGTCCACATAAGTAAGCCTAGAAATACCTGCATTTCCTCTCTGTTAGTAGGTACCCAATCATTTAGACGTGAACTTTTGCCTATTTTTTCCTGCACAATGGCATCTATAATAGTTTGTTCAGCGTAGATGTTGGTTTGCTCTACCATTGTGTCCAAGATTTCACTAGTAATAAGTAATTTATAAAATTCTAATTCAGTTTTATCTAAATAGTCCGCAGCGACCTGAGGGCAAATACCATCACGTTCTGAAAAATTGAAATTGTTGTAATTTCCTGTTATGAGACCCCAGTTATCACTTGGAGTCGCAACATCGTCAAGAGATGAAGTTTCGGAGTCGAATTCGTCACTCTCTTCGTCATTTTTAGCCAAATTTACGCGATCGTCACGGCTTGTTTGGGCGCGTTTTTGCTTTCTTTTTTTAGATGGACCGGCACTAATTTCACTGTCACTTGTTACACTACTGCTTGTTTCAACTTCATGTGTTTCACTATCAGCGTCTGGATCATCATCGTCAGTAGCGTAGGGATCTTCGTCGCTTGCGTCTGCAATCGCTGTTGTTTTTTTTTCTTCCATATTCCACACCACACTATACCACGAGGACCGCTGCAGTTCAACACCACGTGCACGCCGTTTATTACCATTATTACCAACACCGCACGCGTCTGCGCAATTACCTGTGCATACAATGTATGCACACGGCGTAGGACCATCAAGATGTAGTTGTACGCCACGTGCATATATTCTATGCACACCTCCAAATACAATAAATAAAATCTTTTTAGAATCTGCATCATTATTAAAGCCTATTTTGTAACATTTGGCGAAGAAAAAAAATTACACAGTCATTTGGCGCCATGGACCTGACCACTAAATATGGCCCGGCAGTTAACGTGTTAAACCGGTACGAAAAGACATGTTGGTCAACAGGCCTTTTAAGTCTTATTGATGGTAATTCAAAATGGGCTTGTAGGTAACAAGGACGAGGCGATTGTTCCAGGATAGGATCGTGATAAAAAATTTTACGCAATTATTTTTTCAATGCCAATATTTCGCAAATAAATTGTTACTTCATCAGGGCTTAAGCATTTACTACAAACAAAACCAAAAGTAAACAATAAGTAATTACAAAAATAATAAAACTTACAATTGCCAGGAAAAAGGCGAAAAAGACAGAGAAATCAAACGTAAAACTCGGCATCGAAAACACGTGCGAGAGAGTCGTTAAAAACAACCTGTGGCATAAGCGCCTGCGTACAACGGTACAATTTAAATCGACAACTTCACGTGAGGCGGGAAGCGCGAAAATTTAAAACTTTAAAAAGTTAAGTTGATTTGTGCATTTCGGAAACCAGCGAATAAATGCTACTCAAAGCATCTATATCTGTCCTAAAATTAATCGTGTTAGGTTGGGTAGATATGTGGAACATTTCCAAGAATAATCTGTTGTGATAATTAGATTCTCTGTCCAAAATTTTAACTTCATCAAAGTTGAAAGGGTGGTTATTGTCGAGGCAGTGTTGAGCCAAAGCACAACCACGCTTCGAAATTCTAATGTCACTTTTGTGTTTACTAAGACGTTTTTTGAGCCATTGACATGTATGTCCCACATATCTACCCCCACACAAGGAGCACGGTACAACATAGATAACGTTTGACTGGTACTCCAACGGAGTCTGATCCTTAAGTTTGGAAAACACCGTAGAAAGTTTTGACGGATAATGTTCGATATATTTAATGTCATTATTGGGGATATTACTTTTAAACATAGTGATCAGTTTCTGTGTAAGTTCAGGTATATAAGTAATTTTCTTGTATATAAACGGATTGTTGTCTGTGTTTGACTGAAGGTCCAAATTTTGGTTTGATGGTGAAGAACTAAAGAGCAATTTGTTCAAAAGTTTGGAAGGGTAATTATTGATTACAAAAATTTCTTTAAGTTTATTAAGGTTAGTGTTGATCCACTGCGGTTCACAGATCTTCGTAATTCTATATTTCATGGCCATGACAGTATTAATTTTGTGTTTAATTTTGTGGAAGGATGAGAAATGGATTATTAAGACTCTTTTTCTCGTCGATGTTAATTATCAGAAAATTATACGATTTCTTCAATATGATAATGTTTATTAACAATTTTATTAATTACAATCTTATATTGACTTTTTCATATTATTTATATTTT
This sequence comes from Onthophagus taurus, assembly GCF_036711975.1. Lineage (NCBI taxonomy): Eukaryota > Metazoa > Arthropoda > Insecta > Coleoptera > Scarabaeidae > Onthophagus > Onthophagus taurus. The sequence continues at coordinate 30,635,967 of NC_091967.1, forward strand.
TCGTTAATCATTTTTTTATTATAAAAATACAGTAGTCGTAGCCCACTTTTTATAATTAGTTATTTTTTTAATATTTTGATTCACAACAACTTGCGCCCGGTAAAATCAGCCTTTTGATGGTAGAAATCTACTTTTCTGACATCCAATAGGCTGATTCTCATCACAAGTAAGCATTTGCCCAACTCAAGGTTTTATGGTCTCTTAATTAAAACATTGGGCAAATAATAACATGATAAATTCGTCTAATATTTAAGTCACAAAACAATAACTTACATCTCAATATTATAACGAGATAACGAATCGACGTTGCCACACATTTTTCCAGGCTTATAAACTACCGTAAAATCTAACGTTTGTAAAGAAAGCGCCCATCTTAATAGTCTAGCGTTTTTATTACTCATTTGTTTTAACCAAGTCAGAGGACAATGATCTGTTTCAATAATAAAATGAGTTAAATATAGATCCGGTTTTAATTTATTCACTGCCCAAACTAATGCAGCACATTCTAACTCACTTGCACTGTAAGCTTGTTCTCTCTCAGTTAGCTTTTTGCTTAAGTACAGTACAGGGTATTCTTTATTGTCGTCATCACGTTGGGATAAAGTAACTCCCATTCCTCGTTTTGAACAATCAGTTTGTACTATAAATTTTCTTTTATAATTGGGAGCTTTTAACACTTTACTACTAGTTAATTCTTGTTTTAAATTATTAAATGCGTTTTCCTTCTGTTCATCCCATTCAACCTTGTTTTTGGCTCCTTTTCGTAAAGCGTCTGTTAAAGGACTAACAATTTCTGCATAATTTGGTATGTAATGGTTATAATATCCAGTTATCCCTAAAAAGATTCTAATATCTTTTTTTGTTACCGGTCGTCGAAATTCTTTTATTGCAGCTACTTTTGCTTCAGATGGAGTTCTATAACCTTGTCCTATTTTATGTCCTAGATAAACAACTTGAGCTTTTCCCCACTCACATTTCTTTGCCTTTATTGTAAGACCTGCCTTATGCATAGCTGTAAACACAAGTCGCAAATGTTTCAAATGATCTTTCCATGTCATTGAATGTATTGCTATATCATCTAAATAAGGTTCGGCAAATTCGTTATAACCTTCCAAAATTTTATCCATTAATCTTTGAAAAGAAAATGGAGCGGATTGAAGTCCGAATGGCAAAGTTACTGGTTCAAATACTCCTCGATGAGTTATAAAAGCTGCATATTTACTTGCACGCTCAGTCATTCCAATTTGCCAGTAAGCTCGTACAACATCTATAAGACTTAAATATTTTGCGTTACTACACCGTTCCACACAAGCTTCTATGTTAGGTATTGGGTGTTGTTGAGGTATGGAAATAGCATTTAAAGCCCGATAATCTATTACTGGTCTTGGTTCTTTACCTTCTATTTCTATTATAATCATCGGCGACGAATATGGACTGTCACTTGGTTTAATTACGCCTAAGTTAAGCATTTTATCTATTTCTTCATCTATGATTTCTCGTACTCTCGGAGATTGTGAATACGGTTTGGTTCTGATAATCCTTTCTTCTTTCAAAGCAATATCATGTTGAACCAAATTGGTTCTACCAGGGCGATTTGAAAATAACCCAGGAAATTCTCCAATTAAATTCTCCAAATCCATTCTTTGCTCTTCTGTAAATTCTCCAATTCCCTTTGATTGTTGTAAAACTTCTGTAGCCAGTAAAGTTGCTTCCTCTTTCTTTTCCAATTTATATATATTCATTTCTGTTTCTTCTTCCCCCGAAGATGTTACGTACATCGCAACTATTTCAGGTTTTTCATAATAAGGTTTCAATAAATTTACATGTATAAGGGTTTGCTTTCTTCTTCCAGTTAGGTCTTCTAATATGTAATTGGTATCTGATATTTTCCTTACTACTTTCTTTGGACCTTCCCATTGCATTTGTAATTTATTCGTTCTAGCTGGCTGATATATCATCACTTTATCCCCTTCTTTGTAAATAATTTCCTTTGCTTTTTTATCATAATATTTCTTTGATTTATTCTGTGCTTCTTTCATACTAATTTCTACAATTTCTTGCATGTTTTTCAATCGTTCAAGTAATTTCAATACATAACTAACTACTGGTTCATTAGTATCTCTGCCATTCCATAAGGCTTTTAACATACTTAATGGAGATCTAATTTGCCTTCCATAACATAACTCCGCAGGACTGAAACCATGTGCCGCATGTGGCGCACTTCTTACGGCAAATAATGCTTGATCAATGTACTCGTCCCACTCTTTTCCATGTTCGTAACTCAAAGCTCTGAGTATTCTTTTAAACACTCCATGAAATCTCTCTACTGCATTTGACTGAGGATGGTATGCAGAGCTGTGGATTATTTTAATACCACTTTGTTCCAAAAATTCCGTAGTTAGGTTGCTAACAAACACTCTCCCCAAATCTGTCTGTATCTCTGAAGGGAAACCAACTCTAGAAAATATGCTCAATAATCCTTTTACCACTGATTCTGAGTCAGCTACTTGTAGTGGTATTGCATCCGGAAATTTAGTTGCACAGCACATCAAGGTAAGTATGTACCTATTTCCCTTTTCCGTTTTAGTCAAAGGTCCGACAATATCTACATTTACTTTCTTGTACGGTTCTGTTATAATTGGAACTCGGCACATAGGCGCTTTTACTTTGTCTGTGCTTTTCCCTACACGCATACATACGTTACAATATTTTATTTTATTCTTGACATCTTTATTTAGTTGTCTCCACCAGTAATTTTGTTTTATTCTTGCAACCGTCTTTTTACATCCTAAATGGCCCATCCACATATTATCATGCGCAATATCCATTATCTTCCCTCGTAGACTTGTTGGTACCACTACTTGTTCATAGTGTCTTCCTAATTTGTCTACAAATCTTCGGTGCAATATTCCATTTAAGATTTTAAATTTAACACCATTTTTGTCCTCTTTAATCTCTGCTTTATCATAGTATTCTTTCAACGTAGGGTCTCCTCCCTGCAACAACCTCAGTTTATTAGGATTTAACTTTGTTATATCATCATAATCAGTTTTTCCTTTAGGAATTATCAACATTTCTTCTAAAACACTTTCTTCCTTCTTTTGTTTATCCTTTTCATTTACTTTATTTTCCTGTTCTCTTAATTCTTTATGCTTTTCATTTTTCTGATTTTGTTCTACTGGAATACTTTGTTGTTCTAATTTTAATTTTTTTGATTTTGATCGGGTTAATGCAAATACATTTTGTACATTATCCACATTACTGAACATTTCCCACGTTCTATTTGACAATAGATACGAGTATCCGTTTGGCAAATTACTTGTAACTGCAGCTTCTGTTTCAAGTTCTCCTATTTCTGGTAAATTTAATTTTACTACAGCCACTGGTAAAGCCACACTTTCTTCATTCAGTACTCCTCTAACATGTACATATTTCCCAGAATAATGTTCTGTTTTGACAATGTTTTTATGTACTACATCATAACTCGCAGCACTGTCTCTCAAAATGTTTACTTCCTTACCATTTATTTCCCCTTTTAAAGTATATGGAGCAAATAATTCTTCAACTTCTTTCTTAGTATTTAAGGTAGCTACTACTTGCTTATTTTCTTTGCTTTCTTTGAAATTAGGACATTCTTTTGATCCTTTAAAATGACCTATTCCTCCGCAAGCATAACATTTAAATGGTCTTCGTTTATCAAAACTTCTCTTATCTCCTTTCCTTTCGCTTTCTGTTTCTATATTGGAAGGATTATTCTGATTCGTTTCCCTTTGTGTTGATGTTTTATGTTCCTGCTTAAATTTATTATATCCATTTCTATCATTAATAGGACCCCTCTTCGAAATGTAAACATCTGCTTGTTCCGCTGCTTCTTCAATTGATTTTGTTTTATTGTGATCTTCAACCCAAAATCTCATTTCAGATGGTATTGAACTGTAAAACTTTTCTAAACATATTAATTGTATTAATTTATTTATATCACTGCATATCCCTTCGCATTTAATCCATTCTTTAAAATTATTCTTCAATTGATAAGCAAATTCAGCATAACTCTGATCAAATTTCTTTTTACTATATCTAAATTTGGCCCTAAAGACCTCAGAAGTTAACTGATATTTTTTTAATAAACTGGCTCTAACTTTATCATAATCCTTCGCATCTTCTTCGCTTAATCTAGCCACAACTTCATTTGCGGCCGGTGACAATACACTGGTCAATCTCAGTGGCCATGTTTCTTTCCCGCAGTTTAATTGAATACAAACCCGTTCAAAGTTGATCAGGAATAAACTCATATCACCGTTATCTTTAAATGGTTGTAAATACTTATTCATATTAAAACTATTGATATTAGAATTACTAAAATTAGAATTCTCAGAAATACCTTGCACCCTAAACTGTGCAAGTTTTACTTCAGTATCTAACTTAGCAATCTCTAATCTTTCAATTCTCTCTTTTTCTTCTTTTTCTTTTTTTTCTATTTCAATCTTTTCTAATCTACCCTTTTGAGGATTTTCAGTCCAAGTCATTATTTCTATTTTAACCTCATCTACAGTGTAGTTAGAATTTATTATTTCTTTAATTATTTCTAATTTTCTTTTCTTTTCAGGTAATTCAAATAACTGTGAAATATATTTTAACTCATGCACCGTGAAAATACTAAATTCAGCCTCAGAACTCATTTTATTTTTGATACAGACTAATAACGTAACCTTTTATTTCAATTAATAGTAAAATTAATACAATTTCTTTACAGTTAGATTAAACTGATCCAACTTACAAAATAATAGGAATTGGTTGTTTATTTGTTATAAAAACTCTTTCAATGAGACCACAAAATCTCAAGTGAAAACAAATGCTACTTACTATTTGTAATTCCTGTTGAATTTCTATCTTTTCTAATTTGAACTACGTTTCTGCTTTCGGTTGCTGTTGCTCCGTGAGCACCGCTTCTCCGTCCAGTCGCTGTTCTGCAAATTTCGCTTTCCTTTCCGGTCGTTGTTGCCCTTTGAGCTTCGCTTCTCCTTCCGGTTGCTGTCGTCACGTGAGCTTTGCTTCTCCTTTAGGTCGCTGTTATCCCGTGATCTTTGCTTCTCCTTCCGGTTGCTGCCGCTTCTTGAGCTTCGCTTTCTTCAAATCAACATCGAAACAAGGATACAATTTCTCTTGTTGTGGAATTCGTGCTGATCGGACTATCCCACCGCTGCCACCAGTTATTAAGACTTCTTTTTCTCGTCGATGTTAATTATCAGAAAATTATACGATTTCTTCAATATGATAATGTTTATTAACAATTTTATTAATTACAATCTTATATTGACTTTTTCATATTATTTATATTTTTCGTTAATCATTTTTTTATTATAAAAATACAGTAGTCGTAGCCCACTTTTTATAATTAGTTATTTTTTTAATATTTTGATTCACAACAGGATATACCTCCCCGAATACGTCGGTTTGGTGTACCAGTCAAAACAAATCCGGTTGCTGTCATTTCTTATAACTTTAGTGTCTAAAAATGGTACATACCTATTGGTTTCTAGTTCTATAGTGAATTGAATGTGCTTATTGAAACTATTAAAAAGGGACAAAACCCTATCCTGGGAACTTTCGGGTATAGCTAAAATAATATCATCTACATATTTCTTGATAAACGGCAATTGAAAATCCAATTGAGGTATAATCATATCTAGTGAATAGTCCATTACAATTTGCGCTAAGATAGGGGAGATTGGAGATCCCATGGGAGTGCCAAAAACCTGCTTATAGGTTTTTCCGTTAAACGTGAAGACAGTGTTATTAAATACAGTTGAAAGTCTTTCCTTGATTATATTCACAACTAGTTCTATAGGGATGTTAGTGAAAAGACTGATTACATCTAGTGAAACCACCATAAAATGAGGGGGTAACTGTAGTCCTCTTAGTTCATTTACAAAGTCAAACGTGTTCTTCACATTATAATCATTTCTGAAGTTGAAGGACGATGTTAAAATTGACGACATCCACGTGGCGACACCATAAGACGCAAACCCCACAGCAGAAATGATGGGTCTCAAAGGTAAGTTAACTTTATGGATTTTGGGTAGGAAATATGCTTTGGAGACGATAGAATTGTTATTGATAAGTTTCTTTAATTCAGCTTCATTGATGTAATTGGCATTAAACAAATCTTTAATCATACTATTGATCTTAGTTTGGGTAACACCTGCAAGGTCTTTATTGCCTAGTTGTAAATAAGTGGTTCCATCCTTGAGCATATCCTCCGTTTTATCTATGTATTGTTTTTTATTCATCAAAACCGTTGTTGAGCCCTGGTCGGCTTTCGTAACGATGATGTTTGGGTTTTCTTTGAGAAATTTTTTTGTTTCATGCTTCATGCGTATTAAGTGAGCTTCCACACCTGTGGGGAAAACTTCCGAAGTCAAATAATTGGTAAGAATGTTGGTGGCTTTTGCTCTAATTAAGTTTTTTTTATTACCAGGACAAGAAGAGATTACATTTTCAATTTCCATTAACAAGGTTTTTGAGCTGGCTTTCTTATTTAACTCTGGATCCACAAATTTGGGGCCCAACGACAACAGGATCCTGACGCTCTCAGGGATCTCCACCTCTGTGGTATTAACTAACCACTTATCAACATTGTCCAAGTTGAAACTAGCTTTAAAATCTTTAATTATATCCCTATTCAAGTTATCAAACTTCCTTATATTTAATTTTTTGACATTATTGTATATTTTATTGAAGGTAACATGAACATTATCATTAAATGTCAAATAAATATTATGAGGTAAATTTTTTTTATATTTTCTAACAATTTTTCAGTTAAATTAGTTAAATTATTTAGTTTATCACCATACATAGTCCACCTTTTACCTGACTTAGATCTACTAGAATTGCGTAATAGAATTAATAAATTCCTTTGTTACGGAATTCAAAATAGATTCGATGAACTCAAATCGGCCCTCATCATATAATTTCCTAACAAAACTCACGTCAGCTTTAGCGCTTTTCAGCTGTGATTTTAACTTTGACAATTTCGACTGTATATCACGATGAATTTTAACATTATCACGCGGGTCTAAATTTTCTTTTAAAACACCTGTTGTTTCAACATTATCCGATATACCGCTCAAATCTATTCTATCTATTAGCAGGAATAATTGAAGATGCATTACCGGATATGTAATTATCGGATGCTTGGGATGTCATGGCAGACGTCCTAGGATAAGGTTTTGGACAGCAATTATATTTTAATCAGTTGTTATCAGGATTGCTACAATCGGAATCAGAAAAATGGTCTTCGCGAATAAACCGATTTTCTGGTTTTAAGGGGGATTTACACCTTGTAGGCCAATTATAGAGCCAATTTTCAAGAATTTATTATAAAAAACCCAGAAAAGATTTCGATACGAAACTTTGTTTATTTTATTGTAGGTTAATTGAATTTCACACATGATTTTTTTACATGTCAATGTTGACTTCGAAGATGGCTTTGACAGCGCCCCTGTCAGAAGCGAAGGGTGAAACGGTGTACAGTATTGGGTCTACCCCAGTTATCTGAAATAACAAATTCAATAAGACTTTTACTTATTGTTACGTCAGCAACGTCCCGATCGTTCACTTTTTCAAAATTTCGATTTTTCGCAAAATGGCGGACATTTTTCCAAAAAAGTAATTTTCTTACTATGTTTTTTGTCGTACCTGAAGTTGTAAAATACCAGCAAAATGACATTTTCCAAAAATGAACGATCGGGACCTTGCCAAGTGTTTCCTGTAAACTAAAAATATATACAGGGTCATCCACGACGACCGTGCATTAGAACTTTACAGGGTTCTGGCCAATACAAAAATTTTAAAATTCAGATTTAAGTATTATTAATTGCGTTGGCATCAAGCTGGCATCAAACATCACAAGTCTGCAAATTTTCAAACCTTCACTTCATTCGGTTATTTACTAGGTCGCACTAGGTATTCATGACACACTAGGTTAAATATCGATATTTGTGTGCATTTTTCAAAAAACCCTAATTATTTCCCAAACTAAATGTTAGGTATAGGACATATGGGATATAAAAGATTGCTACACTCTCAGGGTATTATAAGGAAAAAAAAATATTTTGAAATACTGTAAGGTAATGATTTATAATAAAAAAAAAATCTAAGAATTGACAATATAAAAAAAATCTTAAATGTTACAAATGTTATTTTTTTTTTTTTAATTCTATTTATATAATTTTTGTTAATTAGACGAAGCCTGTTTGTATAGTAAAAAAAATATTATAAAATTATTAATAACCTTCTCTACCACAAGCTTGTGTTCAGCGAGTAAGATTGTAAAAAAAAAAAACAATAGATTAATAAATGTGTTGTCTCTCAAACAGAACTTCTTTACACAAAAAAAATAGTTTATAATATATATAGGTTGTGAAGCAACCGAAATAATAAAAAAAAAAAAAAAATGATGAATCGATCTGACCTTAATGGATACCGTCTTCAAATCGAAAGATCTCAGAATCCTCAGCCCTTTTAATTCCTCTGGATGGCGGTGGATTAAATTTGAGGATGATAATTTGCTCTCAGAGCAAATGGTGGAATAAAAAAGGAGAAAAAAAAAAAAAAGCCTATATTGAAAAATGAAAATTCTATGTGTTAGTATTAAGTTTCAGCAAAAAAAAATTATGAATGATTTTATTTAACAAATTATCCGTTTGAAATTTACCCAATAAAACATAATCCAATTTTAGATGGTTCAATAAATGAGGAGCTCGCGTGCAAAACCGGATATATCCATTTTTAGAAATTTTTCCGCATATGAAAAAAACACCTCACGCATTATTTTAAAAATAAAGTACTGCTTCGAAAATACAATTTTACGTTAATAAGCTTAGCCAACTGACTACTGCATATCTTTTTGTTAAAAAGGTAATCAGTTCGGTGCTATTGGCAATAAAACATTGGATATATCCGGTTTTGCACAAAAATGAGACATTTTTACAAAAGAAATGTTTTATTTTTCTCAAAATGAACAAAAACAAGTTAAAAGTAAAGTACTAACTAAATTAACAAAACAAATTAAATATGTAGTGCAGTTTCTTCATGAAGACAGTCGCATAGCTCTGTATCATCATCTTGGATGTCATTGTTTTCTAAAGTATCTTTCTCTCCTCCTTTGGTACTGACTAACAAATTTTTGTACCACAAAAGGTCTTCCCGGTCTTGCCATTCCTCTCCAAAATGTTCTTTTATCAAATGAATCAAACTTTTCTTCTTTTTATCTGGTATGCAATTACGTAATGGCAACCTACTAAGCTGTAGGTTTGTTTCGGATTTTCCTTTTTTGATAAGCGATTGCCAAGTTGTGGTAGGCGACCTAAACCGGTAATATTCAAACGTGGCTACCTTAACAGTAGTTTCGTTATCTCTATCTGTAAATTTTTGCAATTTGATTATTTTGCAGTCAGAAATTCCTTTAACTTTTTTGTACACGTTTTCTAGGTTTTTGATATTATACAATTGCCAGTTAGAACCAAGTGTCTTTACCGAACCGACTTCTGCATAAAATTCCATGTATTTCTCTTTCGATATTATGACAGGATTTCTTTTCAAAATTTTTTCCACCCTACCAAATGATCTGTCTGCAGGCAGGTAACTATGCCCTCGGACAGGAAATGTTATTTCTATTGCTGTCACATTATCTGGAGACTTGGTTTTAAGCCAATACATTAGTGTGTGAATGATGTGCGAATTCTTATTCTGCCCACCACATCCGTCACAGAATAATCTGACAAGATTTACTCCTTCATAATTTAAACTTTGAAGATGATGCAACAACGCCGAACCGATTTCAGTAGCTACCCTGCTAGCTAAATCTTCGGTCCATACAGCAAAAAGCATACAAACTAACTTGATGAGAATAAAATGCATCTCCGATTGGTGTACGGGGTAGCGGCTGGACCTGCTGAAGGTCAAAACAAAAGGTTAGACTACTATCAGGTTCTTCGTTGGTGAGTTCATAGAAAGTGTTTGCTCTTTTTTTATGAATCCGGTACTCCATAATAAGGGTTTGTCTATTCTTCAGGTCTTTTGTGTGTTTTATTTGCTCCTTCAATCTCGTGCACTTGGAGCACACATCAGATGCAGGGGATGAGAAACCGATATTAAAATCATTTAAAAAGACGTTTCTGAACATATCATAGCTGACTCTATTTTTTGGATCACATCTTCTGTTATACATTTTATGCAATTTTGCCATTGAAAGGTTTGCGGAAAGGTATAAACGTTTGGACTTTTTTCTATTGTAGTGGCTTTCTTTACCTCGCAAGTTGCCGATAAATTGTCGTACTTTTTCTTTTTTTGGTAGAGATTTCTGAGATACTCTATCACCTCCTCGTTTCTCCTTTGGCACACCTCCTTCCTCCAAAACCTTTGCAACTGTTTGAAGTCTGTGTTTAGTTACGCCGAAAACAGCTGAGAAAAATTGTTTGCAAACCCTAACAGTTTTTTTATTAGACTTTAACATGTAAGCAACCGTTGCGTCTCTATGTCTCATTTCTTTATTCTGTCTGCGTCGTTTAACTGGCATAACAGACATGTAATGACACAGATATGTATCTTGGTGGACTTTGTCCACATGACTATAAAATTGTGTTCTTAAATTTTGAATATCCTTCATGCTTACCTTACAGCACTCGTATGTTTTACCATCATGATGGCAAGGACGTGTAAAGCTTTCTAATAAAGGACACGAATCTGAGTATCTGAAAAATGTAAAAATTGTTTACAAATCTTACTTTTAAGAAACAACTTAACCCTACTTTTCCTTTTTACGCAACTCTTTTTTGTTCATGCGTTTTTTTCTTTGCCTACTTCCATTATTACCTTCATTTACACTAATATTTTCTTCCTCCATAATCACGAGTCAGATTCAAACAATAAAAACACTACTTTTGTTCGAAAAGCTTTACAAGTACAGAAATACCTGTAACGAACTAAAATATGCAGCCAACTCGCACAAATTTGTAGATATGGATATATCCGTTTTTGCTTACAATATCTGGATATAATCGATTTTGCTCCAAATTGCAAACTTTACGTAACGATTTTAATGGGATATATCTCGTTTTGACCGCAAGTGAATACTTCTATCGATACATCTCACGCCCAACTCTCTAAAACCACAAAAACAGGAGTTTGTGTAAAAAGTGGATATATCCGGTTTTGCACGCGAGCTCCTCAAATAATCACACATACATAGAATGGTACGAGTATTGCATGTTATTGCATTATATGTGTCTGTGGTAAATTTTTCGTTACCAGGAAATTTATTCCATTCTTCTAAAAACAATAGGAAATCTTTTAGAAATTTAATTTGGTGTCCATCAAGAGATGAAATGGGTTCCAAATATTTGTCATTTTTTTGAACACCATGATAAGCAGTAGAGCAATTGACAATTTTCCACCATTTACCAAATATTTCAATCATATATTTAGTGCCATTTACCTCTGCATTTTCTTTAAAATAATGTTCTAGTGCAATGACATTACGCTCGTCAATAATTGCTAGAGCTAATTTAACATTTTGTCTTTCTAATGAAGAAGGAAACGTTGATTTATAGTTTAAATTGGGAGCATATTTCATTAAATTGGATTTTTCAATATTGTATATACTTCGGAGATGTTCAAACGAAGCAACACATACAGTTTTGTCTACAGGAGATATAAATTTAAATATCTTTTTATTGATCCAGTTATTTCTGAAATTTTTTATATTGTGCACATTGTCAGCTAATATAAAAATTTTAGTACCCGGAAGATACTTATTATATATGTAAGGGGTTATAACACCTCCGCATAATGCTTTTAACATTTTTCTATTGACCCGGTTGTTATCGCTTATAATGGAAATGGTTTGAAAATCAACTGCACTTACAAGTTGGGTTACATCCGTTGTTGCCTTAAGTAAAAATTCGGAGTCTAATTTATTGATAGGAAATATCGCAACTACTTCTTTATATTTTGATAACAGTGATGATATCATGAAAACCTGAAGAGTTTTCGCTGCAGATTTGGGAGAATTACTGCTGTAACCGATAAGGGATCCAGATCCAGCTTCATAATGCACTGTCGATTTGATGTACACTTCATCCAATAATAAATTTACATATTTATCTTTGGTTGATAATAGCATTCGTTTAGATTTTAAATATTTGATGCTATTATCATTAATACCGATAGAGCAATTTTCTTCGGTTGATGAAATTGATTTCAAATAATTGGGAGATGGCCATGTCAATATTTTATGATCTCGCAAATAATTGTAAGCGCATGGAAATTGGAGGAATAGACAATAAGCGTCTAAAACAGTTTGAGGGGTATACGTAGGTTTTAATTCATTTAAATTTTGAATTTGGTTTACCAAAAAATCGATATTGCTTTTCTTGGTTGGTAATTTTTCTTGTAATTCTAGTAAATTACTCAATATAACTGATATATTCTGAGCAGGGTACACTACATCTTCCTTCCATGAAATTAGAGTTTCAAGTAATAATTCAAATTGCTGTATGTTTTGAATAAGTTGAAAATGTATGACAGTAGGATTAATTTTTCTATCTTTAGAAAAAAATTCAAAATTAAGTGTTGGATATATTTTTAAGCTGCACAATATATTTGGAACTGAATTGAAATCTAAAATATATAAACAAATATAGTCTTTTAGTAAGATAAATTTATATTTGTTATTACATTTTTGGACTATGGCTAAAATGGATTCATATAAATTGTGAGTAGTTTGTCCATGTATTATAGGCATATCAATTGTGGGAACTGCATTTTTCATTAAAATGCGTCGTCGGTAAGATTTATCAAAGCTATACCACTTTTCTTCAAAATGTTTTATGCAAACACGAGAATTCTTCGACGCTTTAAAATTATTTCCAAACACGGTTTCCCATGAACGTTTCAAATCTTGATTTACAGGAAAATTGAAAGTAGTAATGTACTCAAGAGATTTTTGAGAGTAATTACTCTTGCAACCGGGAACGCAACAAGCATTAGGCATTGTTAAAATAATAAAACTAGAAGACTATAGATGATAGAAATTACAAAGAAATGCTAAATAGAACAAAGGAAAACCCAACCACAAAATAGACGGCAACGAAGATAAGCTTAACTCTGAGAATATATTAACTAAAAACACAATCTTCTATATAAAAAGAGGAAAATCTGATGAAAAACAAAAATGAAAAATTAAATAAGACGCAGAAAACCTACAGAAAAAACCCTGAAAATATCTAACGTTTAAAACTGTGAGGACGCTCCGACTACCTATCAGCTCGACAGTTAAAACACGACTGAGCGGTACCCCGAGATGAAGAATCGTACCCTGAGATTCGAGTCTCCCCACCACTACAGTATGGCCTGGAATATCGTAGGCTCCGGTCCTACGCATTCTTTTTTCTTTACGATCACATCGGTATAAGGATCACAAGCAAGGATACCTTTAAAAGTCTTGCTGTCTCCGTCCCCTACATAGATGACATATTTCACGCCATGTTTTTCCACTGATCGCCTGAACATCTCAGTTATTCCATCGATATCCATTTTTCCAGCGTTTCCCGAATGGTTAATGGTGCAATTTTCTGTATGACTTTCGGACCATGCATAAAATTCTGCGATATTTTTCTCTTTTAAGGGGTTAGGCCACAGTAGCGGTTATGAAATCATGTTTCAATTCAATATTTTTTTTTTGTATGAAAAAGTGATTCATTTATAAAACTAATTACGGATCTATTTAGTGTAAATATCAAGCTGATGAAAAATATTTTTTTTTGTTATACAAAATGGCCGACTACTGCTATCTGCCTTTGGAAAGTTTTGTCACGGTACTTCACGGCATGACATTTGGCACCCACAATTTTTGCCCTAAAATTTAAAAAAAAAATCTCGTTAATCTACAATAGAATACCGAGAGAAGTACGTACGGGATTTGAAAAATATTGTTTTATTCGGAAATTATAGGCATTTAAACTTAAAAAATGAATTTTTGGTAAAAAAATTCGTATAAAACTGCTCATAAAATAAAAAGTTTTCAATTAATCAGAAATTCCGTACGTACTTCTCTGCAAAATGCAATTAGGAACATAGTGTTAAAATTTCAATCCGATCGGATCAAAATTGTTGAAGTTATTTGTCACGCCAATTAGAAAAAAACTATTTAGAGAAAAACGTGTTTAAAGTTTAACATATAGTTTTTTTGTTGTTAAACTTAGAAAATGAAAGTAAAAAATTTTTTTACCGTTATTCTGCGATGCCAGCTCCGTAAAGTTGTCCCTCTAAGGCAAGATTTTCCTCCTCTTCCGTTTTCCTGGATGATTTTGCACTCGAGCGTGCGTCCCTCACCGCATCCGACAGCGATCTCTCAGCGTTGTCGACGCGTAGAGCATCCACTTCCACGCAAAAATTGTAGCAGTTGGGCCCTATAGTCATGCCCAAAACTTTTATAATCTCCATTACACTGCCGAGGCCATCGTTGAAAGTGCACACTGCAACGTCTGAAGCTATATCTAAAACCATTTTGCCGCTTGAAGTGCTCTTCGGTGCCAAGTTCCACACGGTAGAATTGAAGCTCTCGTTGTTGTTTTGCGTGAAACCCCCTAAACAGCGAGTAAGCAGATCGTTGTTGGACAGCTCTTCATAAATTGGCTTGATGGCTTCAAAAACTTGAATATTGAGCGGCTCCTTATGGCGGTAAGAAGAAAGAGCATTCGTAGCATTCGCTTTCTGCCATGTACACCATGAGTCTGGACCGGGTGGGCATTTGTCGTGCTGCGGTTTTTCGTCGGTGGATAACTTGTGGTGGAGTGTGGCCCAAATTTCCTTCTTCATATCTTCAATACTGCTCTTGTGTTTCTTCGTATCGCCAATCCATAATATATGCTCAATTCATCAATTAACTTTCCTGTTAACTTTCCTTTGCCGCCAAGTCCTTTCGTTTTTTTTTTCAAATTTCGGAGTCGAGTGCCCATACGTTTCTGAACATGATCGATAAGTACATTCTTTTTTTTGTACAGTTACATTTTCATAAGGTGCTGCATCTATAACACCATTAAAAGTTTTGCTATCGCCATCTCCAATATAGTAGGCATACATTGTTCCGTGTAATTCGTCAGAGCGCTTGAACATTTGGACAACTGAATCGACCTCCATTTTTCCTGCAGAGCCCTTATGATTGCTTTGGCATGTTTCTTCATGTCCTTCATACCATTCCTCATATTCTGTCGTGCCTTCTTTAAGTTTCCAAAATTCACAGGACTTACAATATTTTGATTTCACTTCGATATCAATCACCTTGCCCGTGAACCAACCAATTAGAGATGATATTCCGTAAAGGGAAGTAAATCCCCTCTTTCGCCAAGATCCATCACCCGAAACTGTAATTCCCTCGTTCTGTCCTTTTTCGAGTGACCTAGCTTTCTCTTCTGCAGCTGCCTTTTTCATGCTCGTACTACGCACAGTTTTGGTTGCTGTAGCAATTGCTCCGACAAGTTTATCATAAAATGAATGGTATATCGGCCGCGGCAAGTCCATGAACGCACAAAATTTCTTTATACCATGCAAACCTACACCTAATAATCGCATCGCAAGGGTAATTCTACGATTAACTTCATACCCATTTCGTACGTAAGGGCAATTAGGTATTTCGGTCTTTTCACACTGTTTGCAAGAAATCACGATTTTAAACCCCAAACCGCGTGGAGCCGATTCAGTAAATTTTACGTCTTCACCGCACTTTTTGCAAACAACTACTTCGGCAATTGCGTTCATAACAGTTACGAAATTTATAAATCTGTAACCGAATTCGGCGTTAATGTCAACATCACGGGAACTTGTTGACGATCGCAGTTTTTTGGCCGATGCACTGACGTGTTGTAGTCCATCTCTCTCCACTTCGAATCTATTTAGCGGTCGACGTTTTGAAATACCGGTCTTGTGCGAAGACCAAGTATTTGACTTCGTGCCCTTCTTCGATGCAAAAACCTTTTTTTGGCTGCTCATTGCAGAAAAGCCGAACGGCAAACGGCGTTCTTTTAACAGTTACAAGAAAACAATGTTTATTTTCAAATGAAATAACTACCGTTTGTAAAATGTACTTACCACGAGTAACAAATTTCACAATAAATTAAGAGTCTTGAAAAAGACTAATGTTTAAAATTAAAGGTTTAGAAACGCAAACAACAAAGAAAAACCGGAAAAACCAAAAAGCGAAATGCCACGTAACGCACAGATGAACACTATTTTCAAACTGTCATTTTCTAACTGTCAAACTGTCTTACTAGTCATGCCTACCGGTATAGCTCCGAAAATCCGGAGGCGTAGCGCGCTTAGGTGCCAGACCTCCGGCTCCGGCCGTACCAGAGGTAGGCTTACGTTATACGCTTAAAGTCGGTGAAAAAAATTTTTTCTCGCTATAATTCGAATGGTAACTTATTTTTATGATGATAAAGCATCGTTTAAGCAAAAAAAAAAAAAAAAAACGATTGTTTGAAAATTCTACTGTGGCCTAACCCCTTAAGTGCTTATGATTCTCAGAGGATTGGCAAAAACTAGATTTTACTATTGAATCGACGACTTTCCTGCTATAATATCCGACGAGTGTAGATACTCCAAACAACGATGAAAAACCTCTCGTTTTCCACGTACCGTCTCCAGAGACAGTAAAATGATGTTTTGTTTTTCCATTGGCTACATTCAATTCTTTTTCCTCATCAATGGCTTTCCGCAAAACTACATCATAGACCGAAGACACTGCGATATTAATGTTTTCGAGAATGTCATAATACGCCTTGGTTCCAAGTCCACTGCAAAGATCCATTAATTTGCAGAATTTATTGATTCCTTGTATGCCGATTCCGAGTAAACGAAACATAAAAATCATTCGGCGGTTTATTTCGAAAGCTTTATTTTGTATTTTTGGACATGAGTTGACCGAGTTTTCTGCACAGTTGCATTTCATTAACAGTTTGAATCCGAGACCTTGTTGCACGCTTGTGAAAAGTTGACGTTGACACTCTTTGTAAACAACGAATTGAGAGATTGCTGTAAAAACTGAGACAAACTCTAAGATGTAGTAAGCGAAACCAGGTGTGATTGGAGTTTCTAGTAGATGGCTTCTGCTCTGATGTGCTGACGTACGTCTTGTCTTCTTCAACAGATTTTGCATTCGGTGGCTTGCGTTTTTTTGGTCGAGACACCCGGTAATTACATGCACGTGACCCTTTACGGCCCATTTTACAATAAAAAAAATCCCAAAATTAATAAATAACTATATTAAATATATGTATATGTATTAAATATATGTAAATGTGAAATAATTTATCGCTAGTTAACAATAATAGTAAAAAGTCTTGAAAAAGACTGATAATCCTCTGCAGAAAATAAGAAAGGATCCCTAAACAATAAATCACAAAGCGTACGGTCCAACACAACAAGAAAACACAAAAACTAAACAAACACTACGGCTGCTAATATCACTTCGACTATAGACAACCTAAGCCTTGACGTCACAGGGATGGCGGAGCTTGCCAACTGTAGCTAACGAAAAATTCCCACATGCAATTTTTCAATTAGTGTTAAAATAAAATAAACTAAGTGATATTTTAGATGACATTTTTATGGCGATTTATCTTAGCAACTGTGGTTAGCAACTGGTTAGCAATTGTTTGAAGTCGGTATAAGCTCCACCCACCTATGTGACGTCAGCACAATTTAACCCTTCATTTCATGGTATTTTATTTTTAAATAAAAATAATTTTAAGATGTACATTTTAGGACATACATTCAGGGAAAAGTAGAAAAAAATGTTTTTTCAACTACCCCCCGTGCGTCGCCATGTTTAACGAGGTATAGCTCTCTAACTAGAGAGAAATCTGCACAATTCTTTTACAGGCTCATTCCTAAGACCCTTTAGATTAGGGTTGCCATAATAGTGTAAGTACTGACCGGGACATTTGACCGGGACAACTAGAAAAAAAACTCGGCAATTTCATTTTTTTTTTATTATTTAAATGACTAATAAATCGGCTTACAATTACGTATAATTACGTACAACGTAAGTTTTGATTTAAATGACTATTTAAACGATCCAAAACTAAATAATTATGCAAGAAATATTAATTATTTTTATATTTTTCAGACTTTTTTACTTGCTTTAACAGGTCCGGCTTACCCATTACATACTTATGAAATTCTGAGCAGCTCATTTTAAAGTTGTATTTACATTGAATTATACTTTCGACAGTTTCTATTTGCAGCCGATTACGTTCTTTCGTCCACTGTGTAGTTATTAAAGAAAATATCCTTTCGACATTGGCGTTATGTCCAGGGATGGCGTAAAGGTATTGGCACATTAATAATAATGTCTTTTTCCTTTCTAACACATCTGTTTCTTGGAAGAAAATTAACCATTTTTCATGCATGTCTTTTGTTTGCCAATCTTCATTACCTTTACGTTTTTGTATAAAATCTTTCAAGTATAACGTTTCTTCAAATACGTTATCGCCAATAATTATTCCCTTTTCTTGTAAATAAAATAGTTTGCCGTTTTTTCAACATCATGCCACTGCGGTGGAGCAGCAAGAATCATCCATGAAAATACTTCATACATTGTGAGTGGACGACTCCACCGCTGTAAATATTCCAAAGCCGTTTTGTAATAATTATCAATTTCTTCGTCACACAATTTTATTAAATCTGAATGCTGAGGAATATTTTTTATCTTGTCATATTCAATTTTTGTTTGGATTCCTAAAAATTTAGCTGAAGCTCGCTCTGAAAGTGTGTTTTCGAGACAGTTTATAAGTTCCATAACTTCAATAACTGTTATATTTGACTTTTCTATTCTTTTAATTTGTTTTTCAAATAAAAATGATTGGCTGTGTAAAAACAGAAAATAAACTTGTGACAATGGGTGATTAAAGAAATCGACTATTGCTTTTGGCGGTCTGGTTTCTGCCAAAAAAAAGTCTCTCAATGGTTCCCACAGTTTCAAAATACGCTCAATTGCCGGTAACAATGACAACCACCTAGTTCTTGAGTGACATTGTAAATTAGCATGAGTTACATCAGCTGCTTCACAAAACGATTTGAGACGTTCATTGCGTACTGTAAATATAGAAAAATACTTATAAATTTTCAGTACTATTGATTCCACATCAATACACAGTACGTCAGCAGATGTGGATGCTGTGTTATGTATTATGTGAGCTGGACAACCTATGCCTTCGATGTCTTTAGAGAGATTTGATTTCAGTTTAAAGTATACGTTGTTCACCCTGTGCCTCTCTCGTCCCCCAAAATTTGCATTTGTGTTATCAGCGCTGTACGCCACTAGCTTTTCTAATGAGATATTTAAATTATTAAGTGTGTCTGTGCAGAAGGTGACTACTGTATCTGAAGTTTCATTTTCTAAAGTATCTAATTTAATTAATTTCAGCTGCATACCATTGGTTTCTGAGAAATATTGTATAAGAAGAGGAAACAACTTTTCAGCGTTATGATTACTAGCGTCGGTTAAAATTCCATAAAAAGGAATTGTTTCAATTTCTTCTTTTACTTTTTGTACAGAGTGTGGTGCCAATATGTTTCTTATTATTGCTGTAGCTTTTGTTCGTGCAGTTGACTGTTTCGCAGCAATTTTAGAATCAGGATATAAGATCGCGTTCAATTTAGTGTTGCAGTCTAATGAATTAAAAGAATAACGATGGTTAATAACTTTGTAAGCTGTTGTTAATTCTGCTGCACACACTAAAGTATCTTCTGGAGTGTTTTCTTTAATCATGAATGATGAAATATCTCGTGAAGTAGAAGCTGCCGACAAGTTAGACTTATGCCCATTAGATTTGATGTGATCTTCTATCGAAGTCTTACCACTATGGCTCACGGAAATAAATAAATTGCATACTGTGCAGTGCGCTTCGAATTCACTTCTACCTTTCTTTATAAACGTCCACTCTTTCGTGTAATTATCCGAGAAATGGCACTTGCGTTTTGGCATTATAATTATAAACTTACACCTAGTCCTTTGGTATCAGACGTCGTTGAGACAATATCCTAATCGCTGCACAATACTATAAACAATAACGTCACGGTTGCTCGATTAAATATTACTGAATGTGCGTCAATGAACGCTCGAATAATTGTAGAAATGGGCGCAGCCAGCAAAGTGCGCGCACGCATGTTCACTCGCTGTCATTAAATCTATTAAAACAGGTTTGTTCCAACACACCAAGAAAACCGTCCCAGAACGGTTTTTATAACAAAGCAGGGTATTCTGAGATGAAATTCATATACGCAGTGCTGTTCATAGAATAGTTGGTCTATTATAATAAACGATTCTAGAACGGTTTTCTTCGTGTGTTGGAACAGACCTAACATCGCCATCTACCGGGACATTTTGTAGTTCAACCGGGACGACCGGGACAGAAGTTTCAAACAGGTGACATGTCCAGGTGTACCGGGACGGATGGCAACCCTACTTTAGATTGGAAAAATCAAAGAAAAAAAATTCGATTTTTTTAAACCAACAAGGTAAGGTGTAAGTCCCCCTTAAATGGTTAACTAACCTACAAAAGCTTTTCCAAAGTGAGAGTGCCTGGATCTTTTGGAAATCGGTGAAATTTTTTATTGTTAGGCCTATTAGTATAATATGAATTTTTACATGGAGTCGTCAGGCGACGAAACACACGCACGACGCGGTCCTCGCCGCGCCCAACGTAAACATCGGGCATAACGCAGACCGCGCCGCGCGCCACACGCATGCGCCCACGTCCTAAAGCCTAACGTGCTCTGCACAAGCTGTTCCACACAGTGGCGCCGACTTTCTAATATTTAAGGGGGGGCTAAACTTTTTACAAATGTACACCTTTTAGATGATCATTTTCATTAATTTTTTTAAGTTCACACGTATATCGGACGAGGTATATCCCTGTCTAAATAAAATAATAAGAGGTAAATAAATAAAAAACAAATATTTTCTTCTCTAAAACTCAAATAAATAATTGATAAAACAGCAAGAAAACAACAAAAAAACAATAGATATAATTTAACTAAAACATATTCTGTAATAATGACATATTTACTTATTGTATTTCTATGTAATTGAAAACGTATTTCTTCGTGCTTGATTCACGTTAATAAATATGTTTATGATTCTTTTCATATCTAAAGATTTATTTAATTCTTTATGAACGTGGAGGATTGGTAAGTTATTAAGGCGTTCCTGTGTCATCGTTGATCTTAAATATGTTTAGCCTTCAATATTTCCATCTCCTTAATAGTATTCAGCTGAGAGCCAATGATTATACAGGGAGCTTCTGGGCGTGTGAGCAATATTTCGCTTAAAACAGTAGCTAACTGGGCGAACCTGTCCAACATAAAATAAGAAGAATTCCATCGCGTTTTTACATCAAGGATCATTTTCTTCGTATTGCCTTTAGAAGCCCCTGCATCTATCTGTTTCTTGCGCAATTCATTACTAACATTAAGGCTTCCTTTAATAAATTTAACAATGTCGCGCACTTTGTTGATTAATACTGAGACTTCCGTCGACTTATCTATTGCCTGAGTGACAACCAAATTAATTGTGTGTGCGAAACAAAGAATAGTCTTTTTGTTGCCAAACAAGCTACGATTTAGTTTCATCATTGTACTGTCGTTATCCGTAAGCAGAAACCTTGTTTGTGACAACGTTCCACTCAATAAGGAGCCGAAATAATTTTTCTTCTAAGTAAGTAGCTGTATGACTCGTGCAGCTCAAGTACGCCCAATGTCCCACTAAATGGATGTACTTTGTCCAAAAAATTGATCGTTACTCCAAGAAATGATTTCTTTTGCATCGTTTCCGTCCAAATATCATAAGTTAGACAGTAGCTTTCGGATTTAATAATGTAGGTTTTGAAAATCCATGACAAAGCTTCATATTTTTTATCGTCTCTCTGCTTGAAACCTTATATAGTGGAACAATTTCTTTCATGAGCTGAAGAAATCCATTTCCTTCTACGATCGAAAATGGCCGATTGTCCATGACAATAAATTTTACAATTGCTTCAGTGATTTTGTTTGACCTTTTACAGTCTTTAGAAGAAATTCTCTCAACATGTTCGAAAAATTCTTTGACATTGACTTACTAATAAGGAAGAAGTACATGTCAGAAGTTGAGATTCAGGGATAATAGATACTGTCGTCTCCTCTATACTCTTAGATACATCTGTTGGATTCCTTTGGATTCGTATTTGGCGACAACCCAAATAAGAATGCTTTGTTGTCTTAAGCTAATTCTTTATTTAATTTAAACACGTTGAAATACAAAGTTAACTTGCTTTTTCTTTTTTTTTTTACTTATTGCTTCTTGCAATATCCCAAAATGCGGTTTGAGAGACAAAGTTTCGTAGACACGGCGTCGAAATTAAAACTGACTATAATAACTGACTTATAATTGACTATAATTTCAGGGGTTTAAAAGGACCGCGGGATCCTGAAATTCGGCCCTCGCGTGGTGGGGTCGAAGTCGCCTGGCGTCTGAAGGGCGCGCAGATGCGGCTTATCGGAAATCTAACGACGACATTAATTCTTCTAACATACGGAGATACTAAACCGAATTGCGGGAACCACTTAAGGTGGTTCGGCTCTTAGTTCGCTCAAAAAAAGGGGGTCGGAGAAGTTTATGACTATTGTAACAAAACAATACTTAAAAGTATAGTCTCCGATTTTTCTGGTGGTTTTTATGACTTAATTGCAGTCATATAACGAACAAAGACGGGGTTGTAAACAGGTAGTTGACGAACCCCAAACTCCGGCGTGAGTTGTCCGCATTAACGGAAATTACAAAAACGTAATATTTAAAAACAATATTAATATAATTCGTGAGGAATATAATAAAATTTCATCCGAATTGTGGTCGTAGTACGTAAAACACGTGAAAGATGTCGAAGATTCGTATGTGTCGCCACATGTACAGCGTTTTATTATTAGTGTTGATGATTCTTTTGACGACGACAGCTTAGAATGCGCGGAAAGTGACATCTGTTATAACACTGATGAAGAATCTTGAATTAACGACAATCTTCGGTTAGAAATGTTAAATAATTCATATTGAAATAAAATAAAAAAAGAAGTGCGTCCCTGGACTGAGTTCGCTAGGAGGGCCTATCATAAATCACGATCAGGTACTTTTTTGGAGTGATAATTACTGCTGCTACTGTTTCTGAGGGTCATAAAAACCACCAGAAAAATCGGAGACTACACGAAAGTCTCTTTCAATTAATGGGCCCAGGGTACTTATCGGTTCTTGAGGCTGGTCCAAAGGAAAAATACCTTTTCCCACGATGCTTGGTAACGCGAACCTTCACATACACTGAATTATCCGACATCTCCCCCGATAAGAGCGGACATTAGGGGTCAATAACCCGTGGTGTCCGTTGGTCGAGGAGCTGAAGCGGTGTATTCTGGTGGTTGGATACTAGCCCGTTCGTTATTGGCATCATGGTGGACAACCTGGTTTTCGGGGAGTGTTACTCGGTACTATGGTCCGATCCAAAGGACCAATTAACGACATTCTTTATCATCGGTGGCATCAATGTGCCGTTATGAGGGTTTCTGGTAAAACAATAGAACCTTCGAATGAAGTTGAAAAATCCTATCCACTTACAAGTTTGCAGGAGTTCTTAGATGTCTCGAATAGTTTATAGACGGTATGTAAGGACTCGTCCAGATAGGTATTGTTAAAATGGGTTAAAAGAGTTGGAGACCTTGGCGATGCCTAGATTATTATAGAAGATTCTGCTTGTTGTATTCAACGGAGTGTTCTCATAGTGGGGATCAGTTGTTATGAATGGAAAGAGGGATAGCAAGATTGCGCTGATGGCGTTAATCGGAATCATCTGAAAATGATGGTCTTAATAGGTTAATGTGATATTTGATTTTTTTCTTTCCAACTGTCATCTCAACCGTCTGATTGTCGAAGACTTGTGTTATTTTATATGGTCCTTTAAAGTTCGGAGATAACTTTTTCGACAATCTTGGGTTATTACCCTTGTATGCAATGTAGCACATGTCTCCAATTTTGAATTTTACGGCATTCGATTTTCGGTCGTAAGGTTCTTTGCTTGCACTCTTGCAATTAATGATGTTTTCTTTTGCGATTTTAAAAGAGGAATTGAGTCGCTGTTGCAAGGACTTTATGTAGGCGTCATAAGTATATGATATTTGGGTTCTTGGACTATTGATGGTAGGTAAGGTTTATTGCCAAAGAGGGGTTCGTAATGGTGATAATTGGTTGATTTATGAATTGAAGTGTTGTAACTAAACATGGCAAAGTGCACGTATTCGTCCCAATCGTTTTGGGAAGGCTTTATGTAGTGCTTTAAATAGTCTTTGAGGGTGAGATGAGACTTCTCTAGGGCACGGTTCGTTTGTGGGTGATATGGAGTTGTGGAAATATGACGCGTCTTGAAAAGCTGTGTGAGGTCCTTTATAAGTCGGTACATAAAATCGGAGCCTTGGTCGGTCAGGATGGTCTTTGGTATACCGAAGTAAGTAATTAGTCAGTTGTGTTTGTTTCTGATGCCATTTCCAGCAAACTTACCATATCAATTTCTTGTACCAGTAATTCTTGAATATCTTCGACATTCATGTCGTCAAAACCTTCCCCTCCTACAGACTTAGCAACTTCTACAACTGCATCTAATACTTCGTTATGATCTGGATCAATTAAGTTATCCTTTTCAACTGCCTCTGGCCATAGATTTTTTCAACAACTATTCAATGTTGATGGTTTTAATTCCTTAATGGATGAAGATATGTGATTAATACAGTCCAAAATTGTAAAGCGTTTCCAAGCCTGCATGACATCGATAGAATCATCTTCACTTTATTCAAAATCAATTGCAAAGATGTTCTTATGTAATAAGATTTAAACATAGATATAATACCTTGATCTAGTGGTTGAAGTAATGAAGTTGTATTCGGCGGTAGAAATATTACTTCAACATTTGGGTGACTACAATTTTTCGGGTGACTTGGTGCATTATCCAATATTAGTAGAATTTTAAAATCTATTTTTTTTTGCTTTAAGTACTTCTCCACGCTTGGAAGAAAACAGTTTAAAAACCATTTCTTAAATAAGTCATTGGTAACCCAAGCTTTCTTATTTGCAGCCCAATATACCGGTAAAGCGTTTTCATTAAGTTTTTTCAATGCACGAGGATTGAGTGATTTATAAACTAGCATGGGTTTAACCACGTGATCACCTGAGGCGTTACTGCACATAAGTAGTGTTAGTCTATCTTTTGCTACCTTCAAACACGGTGCAGTTTTTTCATTTTTTGAAATAAACGTTCTTTTGGGCATTTTTAAAAACCTTAAAAACCTGATACTTTTCGGATAGGAGACCTATAACTCCTCAAATTTTTTCTACTCCTACCTGATACAACCTGTATATCAATTTTTCTCAAAAAACCCTGAACTCTGATTAGGGTTTGACACGTGATTTTGTATTAAAATCGAATAAATGGTTGGCAAGTTCATACCTGATTTACATAAAAATAATGTCTATGAAACTAAATTTTTGATTTTGTTGTACTTACGAAACTAACTATTTAAATAAAACACTCACGTCTTCGTCTTTGGGTAAACGGTGCATAATAGCTTCCTTGCCAGTGTTGTGACACCCCTGAAAAAGCACACTTAAAAATCATATTTCTACAATATAAAATAAAAATCATACAGTAAGTACTGCATTTAGAGTACAGAAAGAAATAATATTTAAATGACAAGTTCATTTCCTACTCTACGTTTTGTTTTAACATTATTATCTTCAATAACTGCCGATTTTCTTTTCTTTGTTATAATCTGCGTATCTACATCGTTTCTAACAGCTTCTGTTCTTAAATCATCATTTACATCTTTGTTAACTAAGTCTAAGTCATTATTAATATTTTCATTAATTTGGTTATCATCTACAATACTAGTATAGTAATGCCGGTTCTGGAGCGGAAATGGCTCCCACGTCACGTGTGACGTCAGAGATAAGTGTGTGACGTAATGTATGACGTCATGGAGTGCGCCATCTGTTGGAGAGTGTCGGCGGTGTGGGTAATGTAGGTTTCTGTTGTGGTGGGGGTGAAGCCTATCTTTTGGAGAGTGTCGGCGGTGTGGGTAATGTAGGTTTCTGTTGTGGTGGGGGTGAAGGCCATCTGTTGGAGAGTGTCGGCGGTGTGAGTAATGTAGGTTTCTGTTGTGGTGGGGGTGAAGCACCTTCCGGCCCGCGAGTGCATGCAGGCACCTAGCGGTGGGGTGGTGTTGATGGGTTAAATTAAAACGAATTAAGCGAACAGCAAGTGAGCAGACATGTCACACATAGCTTACGGAACAGAAAGTCAAAATATCGTATGCTCGCATTGTGGGCAAGAAGGTAAAACTAGGATTAAATCTAAAATAACAACAAGAACTCACACATTCAGTTTAATATTATGTTTGTTTGGGTAAATAAATTATAGTATAAAGAGATTTTTAAATTTAATAAATATTTAAATTATAGATGCTGGCCTTGTATTTGGATACCATACTTAATGGACACGTGTATGAACATTGATCATTATTGTGTTAATTGTGAAACATATCTAGGAACATATCAGAATTGAGGATGGTGTAGTAGAGCAACATAGTATGAGATTATAGGATTGAAATAAAAATAATGTAAATTTAATATGTTTGAAATAAAAAGAATATTAACGTATAAATGTAATTTTATTGCTAAAAAAATAGTATATACATTCATTATGTTAACTTAATTTGGTTGGGGAGATTTTTCACAAAACGATATAAGGTGCGCATTGTTGACTTGCCCAACTTCTTTCTCCCCTTCATAGATGATGCACATTGAACTTAGCGACTGGATGTCTTCATCAGTCATCTCCTCAGCCATCCGTTTCGGCAAAAACACCGAAAAACCATCCTCTAATTCGAGAACAACTGATGGCCATTTCAACGTTGTCACACGTTTTGCTTGTTTTATAGGATGAGGAATTTTCAAGCCCAAATCAACCAATTTCTTCTTCTGTGGGAATTCACAGAGCCCCAACTTATTTAAATGCGATAGTGACATACTTGGTATAGCAGTTTTGACTTTAACTAGAATACTCATAATTAAAAGCCGTCTTATATACCTAAATTTCACGTCATTTCGAATTATCTAGAAATAAAAAACAGGATGTTTACAGAACTTTCATTGGTTGAGAAGAAAAAATAGGGGGGATTTCCGGGAAGTTGTGGTAGACCATAAAGATAACTATCTCTTTTATGAACAACAGGATGTTGACGCATCAGAAGAAATAGGGTGGGTTTCCGGGAAGTTGCGGTAGACTATAAAGATAATTATGTCTGTTATGAAAAACAGGATGTTTACATGAGAGAAGAAATAGGGGGGGATTTCCGGGAAGTTGCGGTAGACCATGAAGATAATTATGTCTTTTATGAAAAACAGGATGTTTGCATGAAAGAAGAAATAGGGGGGGATTTCCGGGAAGTTGTGGTAGACCATAAAGATGACTATCTCTTTTATGAACAACAGGATGTTGACACGAAAGAAGAAATAGAGGGGGTTTCCGGGAAGTTGCGGTGGACCATAAAGATAATTATACCTTTTATGAAAAACAGGATGTTTACATGAAAGAAGAAATAGGGGGGATTTCCGGGAAGTCATGGTAAACCATGGAGATAACTATGTCTTTTACAAAAACAGGATGTATGCGAAATCAAAAATGGGAAATTTAAATATAACATGTATAATAAATCTATTTAATATCTTATAAATACAGCAAAAATCACATTATTTTTATGATATAAACTCCAAACAGCATAATCAAAGTAGCAAAATTCCACATGTTCGATATTATTATTGAAAGATAAAGCATTATCCATAATGATTAATTTAGCGTTTTCATTTTCAATAAAGTGTCCTTTTTCTTTTAAAAAACTTTTAAATTTATTATGAAATTCAAATACATCACTATTTCCAGCATAGAACGTATTTCCATTCCGATAGATTTTCCAGTTTATCGATAAATAATCACAATACATAATGAACTCAACATTTTCAAATAATTCAGTGTCCAGGTCTTCTAAATTTAATAGTTTCAACTCGATTTCAGAGTTTTCAGCATGTAGAATAATATCGTTTAAAAACACCTTCAATGCGCATCTAAATTCTTCCTGAGACATCATTTTATACATGTTTTCTTTTAGAAGTTAAATATGTAACTGATTAATTAATTTCAGAATTTTATGTATTTAAACATTTCATTTGCAAGGGATAACGGATGTGGTGTGGGACGGACATATATAAGTAAGGATGTATGATAGTAATTTTTTAATATTAGTAAAAATGAGTTCATATAAATTCCAACCAGTGTCTTTACGCGACATAGCATTAAAACGTATAAATTTAAGTGTAAATAACAGAGTGGGAATTTTAAGACTACATTTGTATTTACCCTGGGGGTTAGTATTAGCGCTATGGAACACCTGGGTTGAAGATAATTGGGATGAGATAGTGGGTGCATATGATCACAATATAAATTATGAAATGCTATGTATCGAACGGGAAACGTTTAATTATGAAATGAATCATCGGTGTATAAAAGCGCTATCATTCCATTTCAGTAGTTATAGGTAGGTAGGAGCAAATTAATGAATAAACAACGGATGCTAATTTTTATAAAAATTTCAAAGTGATGCAATCTTTGAAGATAATCAGCAGATATGTATGTGGTGGTGCTATTATAAAACAACGCATGGTGGGGTGTGTCATGATTGTATAAGGCGCTATAACATATATGTTAGAGGTTTCAAAGATTTTTTTGCGGAACGGCTGTTCGTAGTAGCATATGAAGAATGTAAAATCGATCATGAAATAGTTTCAACAGAAGAGTGTGGTGATACTATTCTAGAGTTTGGAAATTGGTGTAACTTTTGTTTAAGACGCCCCAACTTCAGGTTGCTATTAAAAACGGAATGCTCATCACATGTACATAGGATATTCAATGAAATGTAAATAAAACATGTTAAATAAAATAAGTTAAATAAAATATATTAATTAATTTCTTATATACAGGGTGAGTCAATAGTGCGGGGACGGAAGATAGTGGCTATACTATTGAAAATAAAAGAAATGTTTTTATGCCATCATATATTACCATCAAAGCTGTATCGATTAAAATTATTTTCAGCTATACAGGGTGTTTCACTATTCCAGGACCATACTCAACTTCATTTTTTTAAATGGAACGCTATGTATTTTTTTACATATTCTGATTTGCTGTCTTAAATGCTACGACTGCATATCTTGTTTTTAAATTTTGAATGCAAGGTTGCCAAGTTATTATTTTTTTTGTGAAAAAGTTTGAAAATTCAGGTGGTCACTTAAAATTCGTTATCTGCATTAATATTGAATATTGAAGATTGCAATTTGGGGTGTCGATAAACAAAGCTTGGGTCTTTCGAACACTGTTCATACTATTGGATATCATTGTACAGGGTGTTTAGCAAAAGCGATTAATTTATGCAATGTTTGGAGAACCATAACTTTGTTATTTTAAATGGAACACCCCGTATTTTTCTAAGGTTTCGGATAGCCTTATTAATTCTCTTTTATTTTTGTTAAGCATATGATATATCTAATACGTGTACTTTTTGAGAAAATTAGACTGTTTTAAAAATGTCAGTATAAACGTGATTTATTTACAAAATGTAGGCTATGGAACAACATTTTTGAACATATAAGTAAGTTTATGTCGAAAAAGATATAGGTGCAATACACAATATTAAAAAAAATACAATGAAGAATTAAGCAACAACCATTAACAAAACAAAATTAAAGTAAATGTTCAATATAGCCTCCTTGTTGTTGAACACAAGTTTCAATTCGTCTAAGAAATGAAACATTAACGTTCTGCAACATGTTTACGTTTATTGTTTCAAACGCATCGCGAATACGATTCATCATATTTGCTTTCGTCGTTGGTGGTTCTTCATATACCAAGCTTTTTACATATCCCCACAAAAAAAAATCTAATTTTGTCAAATCCGGAGAACGTGGTGGCCATCTAACAGGACCTCCTCTGCCTACCCACCGATCAACAAAAATTCTGTCTAAATGTCTTCTAACTATCCTACTATAGTGAGGTGGCGCACCGTCGTGCTGAAACCACATTCTTTGCCGAACGTTTAGTGGAACATCTCCTAAAAGTGCTGGCAGGTGATTTTCCAAAAAATTCCAATAAGATTCTCCGTTAACGTTTCCCTCGAAAAAATACGGCCCGATCAAACAAGATCCTACTATCCCTGCCCAGACATTTACAGACCATCGATGTTGGTGGTCTACTGGTCGTATAAAATGAGGATTGATAGTATCATAATAATGAAAGTTATGGCGGTTAACGTAGCCATTTTTGTGAAACGTTGCCTCATCGCTGAATAATAGATAATCAAAAAAATTATACTCTTGTTGAACTTTTTCTAATGCCCATTCCGAAAATTCTAGCCTTTTCTGGAAATCAGTTGCATCAAGTTCTTGTACTAATTGAATATGGTATGGATGAAATTTATATTTTCGTAAGATTCTTGAAACAGACGTTTGGCTGACGTTAAGCTCATTGCTTATTTTGCGTGTACTAGTGTGCGGGTTTTCAACTACCTTTAATAATACAGAAAGTTCGTTCTCTTCCCGAGTGGTTCGTTTCTCGCGATCTTTTTTTTCGTATTTGACGTGTCCTGTTCTTTCAAACCTTTCTTGAAGGTTTTCAAATGCTTCAACCCTAGGATGCCTACGCTCTGGAAATTGTTGAGCGTAAAGTCTAGAGGCAAGAAATGGATTTCGCTCTCCCGCACCCAAGAAATATACCATATCAATAAGTTCTTCTTGACTAAAATTCATTTTAATCAAACAACAGATTTTGGAAACACGTTATGAACAAACAAAGAGAAATCAAAACTTAATTGTTTGACACTTCGTATTGCTATAAAAATCTTTTCAAAGCCTACTTTTTTTTAATAAATCACGTTTATGCCGACATTTTTAAAGCAGTCTAATTTTCTCAAAAAGTACACGTATTAGAGATACCATATGCTTAACAAAAATGAAAGATAATTAATAAGGCTATCCGAAACCTTAGAAAAATACGGGGTGTTCCATTTAAAATAACAAAGTTATGGTTCTCCAAACATTGCATAAATTAATCGCTTTTGCTAAACACCCTGTACAATGATATCCAATAGTATGAACAGTGTTCGAAAGACCCAAGCTTTGTTTATCGACACCCCAAATTGCAATCTTCAATATTCAATATTAATGCAGATAACGAATTTTAAGTGACCACCTGAATTTTCAAACTTTTTCACAAAAAAAATAATAACTTGGCAACCTTGCATTCAAAATTTAAAAACAAGATATGCAGTCGTAGCATTTAAGACAGCAAATCAGAATATGTAAAAAAATACATAGCGTTCCATTTAAAAAAATGAAGTTGAGTATGGTCCTGGAATAGTGAAACACCCTGTATAGCTGAAAATAATTTTAATCGATACAGCTTTGATGGTAATATATGATGGCATAAAAACATTTCTTTTATTTTCAATAGTATAGCCACTATCTTCCGTCCCCGCACTATTGACTCACCCTGTATATTAATTTAATTTTATACAATACAATACTGTAATCAAACATAACAAATTAAAGATTTTATAAAATACTAAATGTGATGCGCTCATGGAGTCAGCGATAACGATCACATGGTCATCATTACCAACACCAGTAGCGATACCATAACTCCACCTGTAAAAAATATAAAATTAATTAAAAAGTAAAAAACTAACTACATCATCATTGCCTTCAACAGATAATGGTGGGAATAAAATGTGATTTCGGACCCCCAATGTTAAATCTTATGGGATTTTGGTCCAGAACGCCCATAGCTATACTGCACCGCAGAATTAACAGCGTTTGATTACTTCCTCTATAAAAAAATAAAATTAATTAAAAAGTAAAAAAACTAAGTCATCATCACCTTTAGTGGTTACGTCAACCATATCTAATGGGATAAGCGGCAGCAAAAATTACTCTTCCGGCTATAAATAAAATGAAATAAAAGTATAAAAGCCAACTGAATATAAAATAAAAATATATCAATTACCGCTGAATCGTTATCTGTGGTAATGTCTATTTCTATTACCACAGAATTAACAGCGCCTACACCACCACCGGCACCCGTCGTTAGATCGATCAATTCCTCTGTAAAAATAAAATTAATTAAAAAGTAAAAAACCAACTAAGTCATCATTACCTTCACCGGTTAAATCGACCATATCTAATGGGATAAGCGGTGGCGGTGGTAAAATTACTCCTCCGACTATAAATAAAAGTATAAAAAATTAATACAAAATTAAAGTAAAAAGAAAAAATACTTACAGAGTATAAAAAAATGAGATGGCATACCT
The DNA here is from genome assembly GCF_036711975.1 of Onthophagus taurus. Classification (NCBI taxonomy): domain Eukaryota; kingdom Metazoa; phylum Arthropoda; class Insecta; order Coleoptera; family Scarabaeidae; genus Onthophagus; species Onthophagus taurus. The sequence continues at coordinate 30,668,508 of NC_091967.1, forward strand.
CGCTCTCAGAAATTATTAAAAAATCTGTGGGGGTCACATAGCTATAAACTATGCGCCCCCCCTGCACGAGCGAGTCCTCCAAACCGCCATTAGTTGTTACAATCATAATGGGCTAAAAAATTAATATTACATATTGAAAAATTAATTCTAGTATAGGTATAACTTACATTTGGATGATGTAATTCACAAATCCCCCGGATTAGATCCCAGGGGATTGCCGCATATTCATTTGCGTTGTTATTGTTATTGTTCATGTTGCACTAAAAAACCTTCTTTAAACTAACTGTAAAAACATAAGACACGCTATTTATACCGAGAGATGATATCTAAAAAAATTAACGAAAACAGGAAGATTTGGTTTGAATATGAATCATTTTAATTATCTCCGGAAAACTCGGTTTCTATGGTTGTTAATATCAATTTGTTTATAAAATAAAATTGTCCTTGTAGATTTTTTAAAAAATTATAATTTATAAAACTTAAAAATTAAACAATATTATCTTTAGATATCCAACTATTATGTGTTGAATCAAAACCTAGCCATTTTACATATAGCATATTCTTTTTACGTTTTAACACTTTCTCAACAAGATATGCATCCGATTGTCTAGATTTTTGAAGTTCAAATTCATAAAACGCGCCTTTAATCGGCTGCCCGTTGATATCTTCCAATATATAGGTTACAGGATTTGTAATTTGCACTTTAACAATTTTAAATAATTCAGTAGTCCAGTTGGGTAAGTAGCCTTTATCGAAAACATGTTTATATTTACTAATTCGAACGACGTCGCCAATTTTAAATTTTCCTTTACCGGCAATCTTAATGTGGTTGTACACCGTTTTAAGTAGTTCGTTTTCAACGGATTTCGAATTAATTTGGGCTGGTGCTAACCTTGTGGTACTATGTTTTGTGTTGTTGTATTTTAATGTTACATCTTTTAAAGTTTGCAGCCATATATGATTTCCGTAAAGACTAAACAATTTATACAATTTTTGTTTTATAGTTCTAATAACACGTTCAGCCATCGAAGCTTTCATAACGCTGAACGTAGAATAATGGTTAATGTTAAATTCTTCCATCAATTTTTTAAATTGATTATTGTAGAATTCTTTACCGTTGTCCGTTTGTAGGTTGCGAGGCGTGCGATGTCCGTTTTCAGATAAGATTGTGCGTAACGCGTGAGTAACATCCGTGGCTGATTTGGTTTTTAGCGGTCGAGTCCATAGGTATTTTGAAAAACAATCGATAACAACTAGAATGTATTTATTTCCGGAATTAACTTTAGCGAACTCAATCATTTCAATAAGATCAGCTTGCCATTTCGATCCCCTTTAGTATAGTTCTTCGTCGAGGAAATATACGCCTAGTCGGACGATGTAGTTCTTCAACTATGGTCTCCTTTGCTTTGGATACTTTAGCCATTGATGGTATTATTCTTCTTCAATTCAAGGGATTCTACTATCCAGTTTATCAATACGTGATTTTAGATCCGCATCTAGGGAATCAATTCGCTTCTGAACATCCGTAATGCTATTTCGAATATTCTCGTTGGATGTTTTAACTGAGTTTACAATATCAAACAAAGTACCGTTGAAATATATGAATTCCTTATCTACCTCCACCTTATTTTCATCAATTTTAGTTTTAAGGTTTGGAATTTCAGCGCTAAGATTGTTTATCGTCGCAGATGATCAATGTATGTTTTATGATCAGTAATTTGCTTTTTAATGTTTATGATTTCGTTTGCACAGTTATTTATAGAGGTTTCGGTGAGATTTTTCAAATTAACGAAGTTTGAGCGATGATCTAAAGTAATTTCCGCTTTAGCTTTATCAATTTCCTTCAAGATTTCATCCTTATATTTCATACAAGTTTCATCTACATATTGTTTAAGTTTCTTATTAGTATCAATTATTTTATCAGCAACTTCCTTTAAGATTTTATTCTTACAAGTTTCATCCGCATATTGTTTAAGTTTCCTATTAGTATGGTCTATTTTATGCGCTGTTTTATTCTCTATATCCGTTATTTGTTTTGTAACATACATTATGAGATTATCTTCTAAATCTTTACAGTGTTTAGTAAATTCATTTTTAGTATCAATAAATAATTTTGTTGTTTCTAAAAACTTAACACCCCATTCTTTATCAATTTCATCCACGTTTTGTTTTATAGCACAATCATCAGCGGCTTCAGGTCGCTTAACGTTTGATAATTTTCGACCCTGAACATCATAATCACCATCGGCGGTCAAAGAGAATCCGATGTTTCGTTGAAATGCAAATCTACCACCTTCATCGCCACCATCTGATTTACTCCATGAAGTGCGACCAAATTTATCAATACTAACAACGGCTGAGTGCATTAGGAAATAATGTTGCTTTCTTTCAATTCCTCTATAATTGAAGTAATTTCATTGATATGTGAATTATTACCAGCCACTTGTGATGCATGCAACAATCTCAAACGATCTACCAATTCATTAACATCATCCCAGTATTTATACTGAATGGATTTACTGTTAACTTCTAGAAATTTATCCGAAATTCCTCGCCCCTCTCCATCCCCCACGTTAAATAGGGGTTTAATTATTTTAACATACTTGGATGATCTATTTCCCGTAATATAACCATTATACTCATAATTATGTCTATGCGCGCTGGTATATTGTAAAATCGCTTTATATTGTTTTAAATCATCATCTGTGTAGTGTTTAGGTTCCTTTAATTGTATGAGCTCATATAGACCGGGGGTAGCTTGAAATTGTTTTTCACCACCTATGATAATATGGGATGGCTTAAATTGAACTGCCTTCGATCCAATCTTCCATCCGTTATCGCCAGAGGAGCGCCGTATACCCATCCTATCATCAATAATCCCCCTTTTAAGATAATATTGCTGAATTTGGAGCGGTAAATTTTCAATTGAGGTCTCATCAGACTTTACTTTCGATTCAGGTGTTAGTAGTAATTTCCTTTTTTTCACACTAACTCCGGACAAGGTGGGGGTTTTAAATTCTTCGATTCCCTCATCATCAGGTTTTAACCCTATCGGTGGTGGTGGTGGGTAGTGGTGATGGAAATGTGTAGCTTTATTTCCATCGTTTAATTTATTAGTGATGTCCTTCAGCGGTTCAAGCAACGGTTGATGAAGTTTAGCGATGAGTTTATCATCTCTATCACGACCGAGTTTAAGAGCCAGATACTTTTTCTTAATATTATTCGTTATACTAATTATAGCTTTATCTCTTTCACGCATTGATTTCATAACATCCTTATTATTAGATCGATTATGTGATGGTGACATGTTTACATTGTGAAAACCTATGTATGAATAATTAAATTTAGTCTAGGTGGAGAAATTTATCCATTCCCATACGGTATCTACCATTTTTAATTTCAAAATCCTTCATAATAATCATCGGTGTGTACGGCCCACCATCATTCCAACACCGAATGCAAACCTCTTTGAAAACATCAAATTTCATATCGGTGTTAACGTGTTCATCATATACATGTTTCAAATTAAGCTCATCCTGTTTGAATAACATTAAAACGTTAGCGTTATCCCTAATTAAATGTTTAGGTATTCTCGTATAAGTTTGTGTAAGATAAAATGAATCAATGTTTTTATGTCTACCCATACAAAAAAACGCTCGAATCCTGTCTTGTTTATCACACGCTACGTCATCAAATATAAAGATTGAGTTCTCTTTAGCTTCAGCTGGATCGACAACTGATTCATTATCTGCAAAGCGATAAAGCCCCACATCTGGTAGCCGTTTTAAAACCTTTTCTAACAATTCATATTTCGGTTGATGTAGTGATTTAGAATAGATGTAAATGTTTTCAAATTTTAAACCATTTATATCGAAAATAAGATTTAGCATTAAATTTGTTTTCCCACATCCGCTTGGACCGCATACTATCGCCCGCAAACTATTCGGCATGAGCTCACCATGACGTTGACGTCGATCGGATGTAGATTGAGTCATCACCAGCCGATCTAGATCGATGGATGACATAGACAGCGATGGATGCTTTACAATGCGCATTATGCTACTAAATATGAAACACACCCCACATCAACTATATATTTGTTGGAAACTTTAAAATACCACCATTTCAATGTGATGTTCATACGTGATAACAGCATCATATCATCACCTACAACGTTAGGAGGAGGAGGTGGTTTTAATACGCTTATCAACAAACTACCAATCGAGTTACACGTTCCAGGCTATCAATTTTGTGGACCGGGCACAAAATTAAAGAAGCGTCTAGCACGTGGGGATACTGGTATTAACCCGCTAGATCGTGCTTGTAGAGAACACGATATAGCATATTCTAATAGTAATACTTTAGATCGACGTCACGAAGCCGATAAGCGTTTGGAGGAAAACGCTTGGGAAAGAGTTAAGGCTAAAGACTCAACGTTTGGTGAAAAGGCATCAGCTTGGATGGTTACAAACGTTATGAAAGCAAAACGAAAATTAGGCCTCGGCCATAAAAGGCGGAGTCGTCGTCAAACTAAACCAAAACCGCCGTCAACGGGCGTCTTAAAAAGAAAAATTTCGAAGAAAAAAAAACGATGTGAAAAAGAAAATATAATTCGAGGAGTAGAAAAAGGAGGAGCTTTAAAATATAAATCTAATAAACCGCTAGCATTTAAACGCACGCTTGTAAACCGCATAGTTAAAGATCTACCAAAATCTACTGATAATTTACGGGAAGCAGCTCAATTAGCGCTAAAGAGCGCTCGTATAGCCGTGAAAACTGTTGGTGGTAGGAAAAAAATAAAAATCCCTCGAGCAATACCGTTACCGATTAAAAGGGGAGGTATTCTTCCAATTTTACCTGCCATATTTGCTGGGCTTTCAGCCCTCGGAGCATTATCCGGTGGTACGGCAGGAGTGTATCGGGCTATAAAGAGTGGACAGGAGGCTAAAGAGAAATTAGAAGAGGCTGAACGGCATAATAAACAGATGGAAGCTATCGCAATAGGTAAATCGGGTAATGGTCTCTACATCAAGAAATATAAAAAAGGATTGGGTTTATATTTAAGTAAAAAAAAGAAACAAAAAAACTTGTAGATAGGCTACCCAACAGACCTCTAACAAATCTTGATATAATTCAATTCGTTAAAGCTCTAAAAATTTCAAATTTTCGCGGTGTATTTATGCGGAATGAATTACCTAAGAGCGGTCCTAAATATAAGGAATCAGCAGTTATAAATTTAGATGATCGAAACGGTCGCGGAACCCATTGGGTAGCCTATAAAAAGAATGGTAATCAAGCGTTGTACTTCGACAGCTATGGCGATCTTAAACCTCCCTTTGAACTACTGAATTATTTGAAAAATTGTCGAATTGTGTACAATCATGAAAATTTTCAAAAAGAGAACCCCTTTAACTGTGGACATTTATGTATAAATTTCCTGTTAAACACCGAAAACTCATCATTTGATTAAAAATGTCTCAAACGTTCACACTGGTTGGTAGAAAAAGCGAAATTTCTGAAGATTATTATCCACTAATAGATTTGAATCCTAAATTAAACTACTCTTTGGGGCTTATTGGATTCCACACCTACAATAGTATACCTAATATTGAAGAAGGAGTTAACAATATATTTTATTTTACTGAAGAAAACGCGATAAATTCCGCTCGACAAGCGATTATAGACGTGGGACCAGCAATAAATGTTATCACAATTCCTACAGGTTCTTACGAAATTACTGATATCGAGAAATATTTACAAAAAAAGATTCTACGAATTGTTGGTTTAGATGATACCGTTGACGATCCTAATAAGTATTTCACCCTCAAAGCTAATAATAATACCTTAAAGTGCGAATTAAAGAGCGATTATTTTGGGGTTGATTTTTCTAAGCCTAATACGTTAGCTTCGGTATTGGGGTTTTCCGAGGGTAGAACTCTACCTGCAGGTATAAAACACTACTCCGATCTCCCAGTCAACATAATTCGCGTAACAACCATTAGAGTGGAGTGTAATATAATTTCTGGGTCATACTACAACAGCAAGCTATCACATACTTTATACGAATTTGCTCCAACGGTGGATGCTGGTTTCAGTATAAATATTGAACCTAGGAACCCCATCTATTTACCAATCAATTCAGACAACGCGATATCGAACATCACAATTAGATTGCTCGATCAGCGTGGTAATTTGGTTAATTTTCGAGGTGAAGAAATAGTTGTTAGATTAGAATTGAAACGTACAATATAATGGGATTAATATTTTTGACGGAAGGCAGCAGCAGCGATCCTCAACGACATCAACATCCTTCGACTACAAAAAAACGTTATAACTCGATTGGAAAGAAGGGTTCTAGAGCAGTATACAAAAAGACATCATTGCGAGCGGACAACCGACGTTTCCTCGAGAAACTGGGTTATCATGTCAACAAAAAAATTAAATATATACCGCGAACCTATCACGGATAATTCCATAGCTAGAGAGGAAGTGCATAGCTATCATCCATCTACAAATTCTTTTGAAAACAATGATGTATTTATCATCGAGTTGAACCAAGAAGACGTCCTATTTTCATTTTTTGAAAGCTATCTACGCATCGAAGGTAATTTTACAAAAACTTTAGGTGATCCTGCTAATGATGTTATTCAATTAACACATAACCTACCAACTTTTCTATTTGAATACATCGCATTTGAGCATAATGGAACGGAAATTGAGCGGGTTCGAGAGCCAGGTTTAACATCACTCATTCGAACTCTACTCCAATTAAACGATGTGGAGTGTAAAACTTTAGAAATCGCTGGTTTAAAATGGCCGCCTGAAGGAGATCTACCAACGGTGGATGCAAACAACAATTTCATGTTTCAAATACCACTTAGTCATATATTCGGTCTATTCCGAGATTATAATCACATTATGCGAGGACGTTTTAAATTCAGATTTGTTAGAAGTCGGACGGACTCTAATTGCTACAAAGCCACATCAAACGTCAAAACAAAACCTAGTAGTGCAAAGTTTGCTATAAAAACGGTTACATTGTTAGCAAAACATGTCTATCCTAGCCCAACGATAAAAATGAAGCTTTTAGATGGTTTAAATAAAAATTCAAATATTCTAGTACCATTTCGTAAATGGTCCTTTTACGAGCTACCATCAATGCGAAAAGGTAATAAGGAGATATGGTCGGTCACATCAACGTCCAACAGGGGTCGACCTCAATACGTTATAGTTGGGTTTCAAACTAAGAGAAAAGATCACGTCGCTTCCGACTGCACTTTCTTCGATCACTTAAACATCGTTGATCTTAAAGTATATCTTAACTCATACTGTTATCCGTTCGAATCTATGAATTTAAACTTCGCAAAGGAAAATTATGTGGAATTATATAAAATGTACACCGAGTTTCAACCCTACATTTGGGAATCTTCGCGAAAACAGCCGCTTATGGATTTCAAAAGCTTTAAAGAGAGATCGTTGTTTGTTGTTGATGCTACAAAAAATAATGATGAAGAAGCAGCGCCATCTACTTCATGTGAAGTACGTATTGAAATTCAAAGCGATATGGATTTTCCGCCTGATACGAAGGCTTACTGTCTCTTGATACAAGAATCCATGTATGCATATAAACCTTTAAGTGGGGAGGTATCTATCATTATAAATTAAAGTGCGCTTACTTACCGCATGCTAGTTTACATCAAGATGTTCAAAAGAGCGATCGCAGACCTTCAAGGTTTTCATATTAATTCAGACTTTATGGTAAAAGAGTTTACACTTCTTGATCTCACTAGTGATTATGTGGTGCATCTAAACTTGAAGTCTGACATACCATACCAAAGGTTATCTACACAAGATCAGCGATCGGTGAGATATTTAGAGCGTAATCACCATAAATTATCGTACAACGATGGATGGATGGAACAATCAGATGGTTTAAATATAATTGATGATTTATTATCCAATTATAATCAAATTTACGTTAAGGGTAATCAAAAAGCCCATTTTTTGGAAGCGCGCGCTGGTAGATGTATTATAACCGATATTGGAGTCGAATTTGATGAAGACAGTACCAATAAATTAAATTTAACCATCACTCCGTGCTGGTTCCACATTAGTGCCCCAGCAATCTGTTCTCAAAACAATGTGTTTATTTTAAAAAAATTTTTGTGTAGTACCCGCTCTAGAGATGTATGCTGTTAATCGTTCGCTCTAGATATTGTGTTAATTTTAAAAAATTTTTGTGTAGTACCCGCTCTAGAGATGTATTCTGTTAATCGTTCGTTCTAAAGATGTATATATTGGTAAATTCTATGTAAATAAATAAATATTACTTTTTTATTGGAAACTATTTTTTTATTTTATCCATAATAATTATATAAATCGATAACCTCTTGATATTTAATCATTTACTCACTAACTCTCACACAGTGTAGACGTGGAAAAAATTTTTAAATATGAAGGTATTATTGTTGATTCTTTGGATGTATATGTTAAGACATATCACGGGGTTGCTAACCGAGCATGAAGTGGAAATTTATAATATTCTAGATAAGTATGGTTATATCAGACAAGATGCTAATGCTGGTACTGGTAAAATAAGCGTGCATAAAACTGAGAATGAAATGTTGAGGGATGGTATAAATAATTTCCAAAAATATTTTAATCTCCCAATCACAGGACAAGCAAATTTTGACACCTTGGAGTTACTTTGGACGCCTAGATGTGGTAATGTGGATTTATTCGAAAATTTAAGTTCCAAACCAATCACGACTCGAAGATGGAATCTATCAACACTTAGATGGAATGTATACACATCTTCATATCCCGGTTTTACAACCGTGGTGGAAAGAGCCTTTAACGTTTGGTCTAAATACATTAACGTAAAGTTTGAAAGGACGTTTGCGGGCGCTAATATTTTAATAGGTTTCCTATCGAAAAATCATACGTGTATACGAAATTCAACGATATATTGTCGGAGTTCTTTAGATGGTAAAGGGCGCGTGTTAGCTCACGCATACTATCCACATATTAAAAAATCCAAAGTTGAAATTCATGTAGATTTAGATGAAGATTGGGATATAACCAATACCACAATAGAAGGTAAACATAACCTATTTCTAGTTATGGTGCATGAAATAGGGCACGCCTTAGGATTACATCATAATGTACGACTCAACTCGGTGATGCATCCGATTTATGGTAACATAAATATTGAAAATTTCACGTTAAGTCGTGAAGATATTTATAATATACAACAATTATATGGAAATTCAACAGAAAGTGTAACCACCACCACTGTTAATCCAACTCCTACGTTAAATACAACACCCCCCGCCTATATTACACATTCCCTAACATCTACATCTTCAACACCAACATTGTCGAATCTAGCACACGCGGAGGTATGTGATGTGGACAATAAGTTTTCAGGATTTTTAATTTACAATAAACAAATTTATGTATTCTATAAACAATGGGTTTGGTTAATCGATCTAAAAACAAAAAAACCAATTTGGTCTAAACCTGTAAACATTGTGGATTGGATACGTCCTTTAAGAGGGGTTTTAAAAGAGGATGATGATTATGTAGTTTCGATAGGTCCTAACGGTCAATTTATATTTATCATACGTGATACAATCTATATAATTGAAATTGCTAGTATAACCATACGCTATAAATGGAAATTTTCAGAAACTGATTTAGGTTTAAATGATCAATCTAAGGTTAGAGGTGTTGTAACGAGTAATTATGGATTAACATATATATTTTTTGATGATATTTATGCGATTGGGGTGGATGAGTCATTTTACAATAGAAACAAAATTATTACATCAGTTGTCGATCTATTTCCTGGGATGCCAACGAAATTTAATGGAGTATACAAAACACCTGATGGTTTATTGAATTTCATCGTTGGAGATAAAATTATTCGTTATGATGAATATTTAAAGGAAGTTACAGATAGTTTAGATAAAAGTTTATTTATTTTAGGTATATCTTGCCCCTATAAATCTCTATTAGATCAACTTAAATATGTATTATCTGCGATCATTTCATACAAACTACCAATTCCCGCTGAATATTAAAAAATGTTTGACATGAAATATAAAGGAGTCAACATCGATCAATCGATTTAGTTTACATTCAATCTCTTTGCGAAATGGATGCTACCAGCATTTGTAAAATTTCTGATGAAATCTCTTACTGGACCTCACTGAATAAACAGTGGAAACAGTCTCAGGCTGCTATAGAGAAAGAAAATAAATTTATTGGTGAGACGGACTTTTCCACTGAAAATTTTTGTATTAAAGTTGGAATTAGTGCTGCGAGAGGTTTTATAACCTGTGTAAAATTAACCTCAAAATTAATTGAATCCCAAAATCATTTAATCACATTGCTGAGGGATGATTGGATGATATTAATAAATACGCTTAAGCTCATCCACTTCAATTTAAACTTTTCATATGAAACAATCCCATTAGCTGAAGGAATTCTTAGAGTTGCTGCTAACGATGGTGTAGATGGTGATAATTATATTCACATAACATATGAACATGAAGATGGTGATGATGTTGATGATGTGGGATCTAAAAATAGATATTTTATACCAATAATGCTAACCTTGGAAGATGTGCGTGAAATTTTATCCAAGACGGTTTTAATTTCATACAAATTGAATATATTGGATAATTTAAATCTTAAAAATTATATACATTTTATAATGGCCTCATCTTCCTCATCATCTAAGTTTTCAAAGGATAAGTTGGATTTAGTTAGACGATTTTGTTCGGAAAACATATGTGAGATTAACTTTTATGTGATGCAATATTTGGAAATGTCGTGCAAACCACATGATGACAATAACACCTCCCCCCACACACACACATAAAAGCCGGCTTATGCGACCTAATGCGTCACTTTAATACTAGTTCCTACAATAACAAAGTGTACAATGTTTTCATGCGAATTCTGTAATCAAGTATTCACTTTAAAGAAAAATCTTTTACGCCATTTGCAAAATGTAAATCATGGTTTGATGGATGTGGGACCTACACCTTCAACATCCGCTGTGGATGTTCCTGGACCTATACCTTCAACATCCGCTGCCGATGTCGTTGATGTTGCGGCTACAACCTCTTCAAGCTCTAAGTTTAAGGAATGTGGAATCTGCGCTAAAATGTTCCCATCAATTTCAACACTTCGAGCGCATCTTTGCGCTGAACATGTATCTCCGGTTGATGGTGAAAACGATGCGGAAATGATAGCTACATGTTTTAAAAACCGCATCGCCGTTTATAGAGTGAAAGGTGCAACGCGCGATGATGACATACCATCATACTTAAAGAAATGTGGTAATGTTGTATTTAGATTAATTATGGATAGTATAGGTAAATTTAATTCTATTAAAGTTCAAATTGAACTATTAGCATTTTTCATTAAATCCGATCCAGATGAAAACGGTGATGATAACTTAGAGGGTGTGCTTGTTTCGGAAAAAAATTTTAATTCAAAATTTAAAGTTATTACACCTACTACGGAGTTGGATGCGGTGTACAATGACATGACTCGTGATATTTTAAATCAGAGTGAGGAGTTTCAGGAGCGTGGATCTGGTTGGGCTTTCTTAGCTATATCCAACCTTCTGCTTAATATCAATAAATATGAGCCGCTGTCTGGGTCATCATACATCCGACTTCCAGAGCAAATCGCTAAAAAACATGCATGTATCAATATTAAAAACTATGATGATGATGCATGTTTAGCGTGGTGTTTGACAGCGGCCCTCTATCCCACCGATTTTACTCAGGATCGGATTTCTAGCTATCCACATTATAGCACAGTACTTAATTTAAATGGTATAATGTTCCCAGTTCATTTAAAGGACTTAGTTAAAATAGAATTAATGAATAATTTAAGTATTAATGTTTATGAATTAGTTGTAGATAATTATGGTGGATGCACGGTGGAAGGACCAATTTATTTTACTAAACGACGTCGGGATATACATATTAATCTCCTATATTTATTTAAAAACGGTATAGGTCATTTCGTTTTAATAAAAAACCTATCACGACTTATTTCTAGTCGGCTTTCAAACCACGAACATGCGAATTACATATGTGATGGTTGTTTATTACGATTTCCATCCGTTAATAAGCTGCAGGTACATCAACTTAATGATTGTAACCATAAAATGACCATCATACCATCGAAAGATGTAAAACCAACACCAAATTTTTTTGGACAATTAACCCCGCAAAATATTTTAGAATTCAATAACTATAAATTCACTCAAATGTGCCCGTTTGTGATTTATGCGGATTTTGAGGCTCTTTTACTACCGATCCAGCATTGTGAACCCAATTCAACCCAATCTTTCACCGAAAAAATTGAGATGCATTTACCCTATAGTTTCGCATATTACATAGTATCCACAGTGGATGATAGTTATAATAAATTTGAAACTTACACGGGTCCTGATGCATCACAAGTTTTTATCACAAAATTACTTAACGATACTAAATTTATCTATAGCGAATACTTTAAAACCGTAAAACCTATGCTACCTTTAACGACTGAAGAGCAACATAATTTCGATATTGCACAATTTTGTTTCATTTGTCAAAATCCTTTCACAATAGACCAAACTAAGGTGCGGGATCACTGTCACATAAGTGGTAGATATCGCGGGCCGGCTCATACAAACTGTAATCTAAATTATAAACTTCAACATTTCGTTCCAGTATTTTTCCATAATTTTAGCGGTTATGATTGCCATTTATTTATCAAAGAAATAGCTAAACTTGGTGATGGGCTTGATGTATTACCTAACAATAAAGAGAGATACATCAGTTTTAGTAAAAGGGTGCTTGTTGATAGAGTTGAAAAGGAAAATAATCAGTTTGAAGATGTTTTTATGAAACTAAAATTTCTGGATTCGTTTAGATTTATGGCATCTTCATTAGATTCTTTAGTCAGCACTCTCGATAATTGTGATTTTAAAAATGTGCGTAAATTTTTCCCACACAACAATCAATTTAAATTATTAACTAAAAAAGGAATATTTCCATATAATTACATGAACTCTTTTGATAAACTTAATGATACAGTTCTACCCTGTAAAGATGCGTTTTTCAATAAACTCACTTTAGAAGCTATAACCGATGAACAATATTTACACGCGCAAACTGTGTGGGAAACATTTATGTGTCAAACTCTAAAAGACTATTCGGATCTATATCTAAAGTCGGATGTTCTTTTACTTGCTGATGTTTTCGAAAAATTTCGGCAAGTTTGTTTTAGAACATACGGTTTGGATCCTGCGAATTATTATACCGCTCCTAGTCTTTCGTGGGATTCAATGTTGAAATTTACAAAAATTAAATTGGAATTACTAACGGATATAGATCAAGTTCACTTTATTAAAAAAGGTATTCGTGGTGGTATTTCTCAATGTTCATTACGTCATGCCAGAGCTAATAATAAATTTATGGAACATTTTGATACTAATTTACCCTCAAATTTTTTAATGTATTGGGATGCCAACAATTTGTATGGGTGGGCGATGTCGCAACCTATGCCTGTTGGTGAGTTCACGTGGTTAAATGAAAACCAAATTCGAAATTTCAATTTTAATGATGTATCCGATTGCTCTGATTTTGGCTATATTTTAGATGTGGATGTTGAATACCCTAAAAATTTACACGTTCTACATAACGATCTACCTTTTCTACCTGAAAACATAATCCCACCTAATGGTAAATGTGAAAGTGATAGACGTTTAATCCCGAATTTATTAAGCAAGAAAAATTATATTATACATTATAGAAACTTAAAGCAAGCTGTCGCTCATGGCCTTAAAGTTAGTAGTGTGAATAGAGTTTTATCGTTTAAGCAGTCGGCTTGGTTAAAGTCTTACATTAACAAAAATACAGAATTACGTCAGATGGCAAACAATTCATTTGAGAAAGATTTTTTTAAATTGATGAATAATTCTGTATTCGGGAAAACAATGGAGAACGTTGATAAGCGAGTTGATGTAAAATTAGTCACTAGCTGGGATGATGTTCATACAGGTGGTCGTGGTCGACCACGACTTGGAGCGCGTAGTTTAATTTCAAAGTTAAATTTTAAAAGTATAAAAATTTTCACTAAAACGTTTTCAGCTATTGAGATGGAGCGGCTTCACGTAATTTACGATAAACCTCTATACATAGGTTTTACCGTTTTAGAGCTATCAAAATTATTAATGTATGATTTCTACTACGCTTATTTAAAGCCGAAATATGGTGAAGATATTCGGTTATGCTATATGGATACCGATAGCTTCACCGTTCAAATTTATACAGATGACATTTATAATGAGGTTAAATTGAATTTAGATAAATTTGACACATCGAATTATAGTCCAGATAACCAGTTTAACATCCCGCTCCAAAATAAAGCTGTTTTAGGACTCATGAAAGATGAGAATTGTGGTAATATAATGCTGGAATTCGTCGGTTTAAGGTCAAAGGTGTATGCGAATCGTGTTTCAGGTGAACGTATTACAAAAAAATCGAAAGGGGTTAGAAAGGCTATTGTTAAACGTAAAATCACTTTTGAAAATTATTTAGATTGTTTGAGTACGAAATCGGTTTTATTTAAAAAACAGCTCATCTTCAGAAGTTTCAATCATGACATTTTTACCGTTTTAAAGAATAAATTGGTCCTATCACCTTATGACTCTAAGCGATGGATTGATTCTGATTATATTAATACATTAGCTTGGGGTCACCACAATATTATTAATAATAGATAAGTATTTATTTATGTAATCTATATAACTTTATGATACATACATGTTATCTATATTGCTTTGCGGTTTTTATAGCGATAAAATATGTATAAAATCTCGCAACGTTATTTTCATAATTTTAGTTTAAGTTTTAATTCAAATCTAACCAGTCGTCGCCGCGTTCGCATACATACACCACAACTATGAACTCGACAATATTTTACACTATACTACATGGAGTTTTATTAATTAAATTTCCTACTGAAGTTAAAAACGTATCAATTTCTTTCATTAGTGATTATACCAGTAAACCTGCTAGTGATAATGATTTAAAATGGTTGAAAATGATGAAGCCGAACACTACCACCGTTGATTGTGATGACTATGGGGATGATAGCGTTTTTCAAATTGTTCCCCCCAATACCACATTCAGTGAGATTATTACTTTTAAGTTGCGGTACACGTTAGAAAATAATAATGTTATTAATGGAAATTGGACATCGATCTTATACAATACCAATACTATTTCATTGTGTTATATTAATAGGATACTTCTTATAGCCGCCTCAGTAATTATATTTATTACCATTAGTTATAGTTGTATATTTTTTCCACTTGTCGTACGTCAAAGTTGTATGATTTTCTCAACAATGATTTTAGATTGTATTAAATAAAATTGTTTAACTGTTATTTACTTAATTCGTTTTAATTTAACCCATCAACACCACCCCACCGCTAGGTGCCTGCATGCACTCGCGGGCCGGAAGGTGCTTCACCCCCACCACAACAGAAACCTACATTACTCACACCGCCGACACTCTCCAACAGATGGCCTTCACCCCCACCACAACAGAAACCTACATTACCCACACCGCCGACACTCTCCAAAAGATAGGCTTCACCCCCACCACAACAGAAACCTACATTACCCACACCGCCGACACTCTCCAACAGATGGCGCACTCCATGACGTCATACATTACGTCACACACTTATCTCTGTCGTCACACGTGACGTGGGAGCCATTTCCGCTCCAGAACCGGCATTACTATACTACTTACAATAGTTCTATTTACATTATAATCTTCTGAAACATTAGTTG
Organism: Onthophagus taurus; assembly: GCF_036711975.1. Lineage (NCBI taxonomy): Eukaryota > Metazoa > Arthropoda > Insecta > Coleoptera > Scarabaeidae > Onthophagus > Onthophagus taurus. The sequence continues at coordinate 30,684,386 of NC_091967.1, forward strand.
CTATAAAATTTTAATTAGGACTCAAAGGTGTTTGACAGACAGCACGTTTGTTATTGTCATATCTAGTTTTTAAATATAAGTGATTTCTAATCAAACTACCTCAATCCTCTTTTTCAATAAGAAAGGTTCTGCCTCTAATTCTCCTAAGTCTCTTCCTCTTCTGTCCTCAAAATCACTACCCCACACTGCTAGCACTTTTACTATTACTATCTACACAAAAAATTATTTTTGGTTTATTATATTTTAAATTTAAATCAACAATTATTTTTTCAAATTCACTTAATATAGATTTAAATTCACTTAAATGTCTTTCTTCCGGTGGAACATAAACCGATACTGCTAAAAAACATAAATTATTTGTTTTAATTTCTAAAACTGTAAAATAAACGTCGGTTAAATCTGAATGAACAATTGCCATTAATCTATTATCTGTGATTAAAATAGCACTACGTATTGGTTTATTATCCACCGGAAAACCATTAAAAATTTTATATTTCCTACTAATACCATATAGTTCCTCCTTAACGACCCAAGGTTTTTGTAGAAAAACTATATGAATATTATTCCTAGAAATATAATCCATTAAATTAAATGTAGAATGTTTGCCTCTTCCTAAATTAATCTGAACACAATTTATATTAATTATTTCATTATTCATAATCTATCTTCTTATTAAATTCTATAAAAAATTTCTTTAACGACAAACATTCCTTAGAAAAACAACTATGTTTTATATCTCTTGAAATCCTATTTCTAATACATGCAATACATTTTTTCTCTTTTGAAATACATTTCCTAACATCGTGTTGCCCTCCACAATTTTTGCATAATTGAACATCTTTGCAATTATCTGATTTATGGCCAATTCGAAGACATTTAAAACAATGTAAAATTGATCTATCATCTACTTTGCATCTATTCCAACCAATATTTAAACCATCTTTAATAATAATCCTCAATTTACCTGTAACTTCTACTACTACATGTTTACTAAATTTATTTTCTTTACCTTTAAAAACTCTTTTAATTTTAATTTCCTTTTCTAAATCTTTTATATCCTTATAATTTTCTCTAATGATTTCATTCTGTTTAAATAAACAATCTAAAATATCATCCTCCTTCATATCATTACTTATTCCAAAAATTACCATACGTGGTTTAAATTTTCTAATCTCTTTAATTTCTGCTTTTCCAACTTTTTTTGTCACTGCTAATTTTAATTTATCTACATCAGTTTTGTTTTTACATTCGATAAAAACAGTTCCATTTTTATTAGAAGTGACTCTTTTAACATTGATTCCTTTTTCAACAATATTCACATTTTTAATTATTTTATTTTTTAAATTTTCACCCTTATTTATAGAGGTTGATTTAATACAAACAATTGGTCCGCTTTTATTAATATCACAGCTTTTAATATTTTTGATACTTTTCTTAGTAACGGAAGCAAAACTACGACTAAAAGAATTTGTCCACACAAATGATGGCCTTACCTGATTTTAATTCCTCAATTTCTTTTCTTAATACTACAATTTCCATTTTAAATTCCTCAGATTATTTTCTCACCTCTTTTAATTCTTCAACTTGTTTCCTCATATTTTCAATCTCCATTTTATGTTCATCAGATTGCTTCCTTACTTCTCTCACAACACCATTCTGCTCTGCTACCAAGTCTCCTAACGAGTTAATTAAAAACCTCGCCCTTTTCCTATTCTCCACCGTTAATGTTTCGGATTTAACAGGAATAAGTTCGAATAAATGAGTAGTTCTTCCTTAATCCGTAACTACCGTGCCGCAATATTGTTACGTACTCACCGTCGGGCGGTCTGGGAGACCGCCAATTTGAAAAAGCGATTAGAATGAAACCACAACAATATAAACGATACTTTTGTGGTTTTAATTTATTGATTATGTTTTAATTTATGTATGACTTGAAAAATTAGACAAAATCTTCATAAAGTTTATTGATATGATAATAGCCAAAAACAAATATAAAATATCAAATAAAATGAAATAATATTCTCAAAATCAAAGACAGGTTAAACAAATCTGCCTTGAATACAGGATGACATACAGGATGTTGGCATTTTGTACATGCGTATGCAGTCTTCCTTTTCTTTACACGTTTTTCGCTTAGTTAGCTTTCTTTCTGGTAACGTCTGTTCTACGTTTGGTTGTGGAGCCGGTGGAGTCTTTTTATTCAGAATTCTACCTATTATATATTTGACGTAAGGATTATTCAGGCGCCTTTCGAGTTGAGGTTTGATAAGTTTTCTGGCAAGATTTTTCAAGAAGTTTATTCTAGGCATAGTTTGAGCATTGACGTTGCTTATGTCCAGAATTCTGAAGAAAATTGCCATAGGCCATCTTCTGGTTCTACGACCGGTACAATAGTTAGCACATTTCTCATGGAGAGCATCTACACCAGCCTTAGTGCTGTTGTAGAAAGCAATAATTTCTGGCTTGTTGACATCTGGATCGGTACATTTTATATTATGCATTGAACTTACTAATATCTCTGCTTTAGATTATTTTGGGACGACCATGGTAACTTCCGGTGTGAATCCAGACAATGCTGATCCGGGTGTCCTAGTTTTGATAGGCAGAAATTGACTCGGAATTTCTCTTTTATTTTTTTTCACAGTTTCAACGTAAGTCAAATCGTTTTCTTTCAATAGATGTAGAGCAGCGATGCACAGACTTATTAAGACTAGGGGCCACTCGGGCAAATCATGAACTGATGGCGGGCTGCCAGAAGTATAGGTAATTAAAGACAATAAAGAATTGATAATAATGTATTAAAATTGAAAAAGAATTTATTAATTTGAAGCGTGGCACTGCATAGTGCTTACAATCTTTTTTATATTTGGCTCAAATTTACTTGTAGCAACACGTAAAACTGCTTCCAAACTATTATTTGCAAGGCGGTTTCGATTTTTTGTTTTATTATTATTTAGTATTGAAAAAGTTTGTCCACATATATAGGTAGAACCAAATAAGCTGGCACATTTCAGAGCGTTTATGCGCAACTCTTTGTACATATTTTTATCAATGCAACGGTAAAAGTTCTGCAAGTCTCCTTCGTTGAATTTGTTGCGTAAATCTTGGTCGTTTTGAATGTCGATAATTTCTAACTGCATTGACTCTGGCGCATTTTCAACTGAAATCGTGAAAGGATTGCTGAATATGTCCAACAGAGGTTTCACTTTTTTAAACTCCGAAAATCTGTCTTGAAAAGATTGAATCAAAATATCTAGCTTTTCTACATAACTGAAATTAATCGCAGTTTTGTTGAATTTTTTAGCCATTTTCTTATAATTCGGAAAATGATTGTAATTTCCAGAATTCAATTGCGATCTGAAAAGTTTCAGCTTGCTTTGAAAGGATGATACATGAGCGTAGAGCTGGGATATCAGTTGATTTTTGCCTTGAAGCCGTGTGTTCAAGACATTCAAATGATTTGTAATGTCAACTAAAAAAGCCAAATCACACAACCAATCAGGATTGTTAAGTTCCGGGACATCCTTTTGCTTTTCCGCCAGAAATATTCCAATTTCTTCTATTAAATTTAGAAATCGTTCCAGTGTTAATCCACGACTTAGCCACCTTACTTCTGTATAATACAGTAAATCTCCATATTCGCTTTCGATGTCATCAAGGAATTGTTTGAATTGCCTGTGATTGAGTCCTCGTGATTTTATGAAATTTACAGTCGAAACTACCACTTTCATGACATTTTGAAATTCAATTTTTTTAGAACAGGGCTTCTTGGTGTATAATGCAGTGAAACTGCATGAGATCTTCAGCGTTTATGTTTTTTTCTTGCAGATGCTTTTTCAGCAAAGTAACTAGCCCGGAATTGACACCAATCATCGAAGGAGCACCGTCAGTCGCAACTCCCGATAATTTTGATAAGTCCAAATCAGTTTTTGAACACTCATCCAAAAGTACATTCAGTATATCAACTCCTTTGGTTTGACCTTTCAATGAACACATTCCTAATAACTCTTCTAAGACTTCAAAATCTTGAGTAACACCTCGTATGAATATGAGAAGTTGAGCTGTGGAACTAATATCAGTGGATTCGTCGAGTGCTAATGAAAAAAATTCAATGATCTTAGTTTTTTCAGTTAATTGTTCCGCAATATTACCTGATAAAGACATAATTCGTCTTTGGATAGTGTTCAGAACTTTACGTTTATTTTTTTTATACATATTATTAATTATTATTTTAATTACATTTCAACCTTTTTTTTTAATTTCTTTATTTCGTTGCCTTAACTCGCAACCCGCGTTGTACATAAATTAATTATAAAACCTTATTTGTTGTATATATTTCATGTTATTTGTTGTAAATATTCGACATTCGACCACTTGTAAACCTGTTTGTACGGTATATATTCGATGTCCTGTTCTTAATAAATCCTCTTGTTGTGCAGTCTTCAAGCGTTTTGGAAGTTAAAAACCCGTCCCGAATTTAAAGGTCAGTGAGATATAAAATTAATAAGAGAACAATAACGAATAATTCGCAAAATTAATAAACATTTTGGTCCTTCGAGCCGGATTCATCTCGCTATCGAATCGAAAATCGAATTTTGTCAATTTTACACAATAAAAATTAAAAGACGGCGTGATCTTCGACGGCCATATTAAAGGTCTCGCTCGGTCGGGTTTTTCCATTTAAAACGCTAACTTCCCCCTTCTAAAAAGGGAACTTATAGTGATATTAATAATTAAACAATTCACAAGACAGTTCAGTTGTTCGGACCGCGAATTTTAATCGTTCGTGTCGTGCTTAACGTTTCTCGGATTTATTATCTCCTTCATTATTTCTTTGAAAACGTTGCAACTGCTCTCGAACAACAATCCGCGCGCGTCTTGTGTCTTATTGATTCACATTCTAATAATAAAGACTATATTACCGTGTTTTTCCATTTATTCTGATTTGCGATGTCAAAGTCCGGTGATAGAGAAAAGGACTCAGAATCTGTATTCGAACGTCAAAACGACTTATTCGGTTCGATTTCGCGTACTATTACGAATATTAAAAAATTGGCATTGCCAAAAAGAACTGTCGGTATCGTTCAAGCGCGATTAGAGGGGTTAGCTGAGTGTTGGGAAGAATTCAAAACAAATCATTTATTCCTGCTCCAATATCGCACTACTCTTTCCGAAACGGTTTATTTCAAAGAGGATGTTTTCACTTCATGTGAAGAAGCTTATATCGAAGCTAAAGGAGCTATCTTCGAGTTCCTCCGAGAGCTAGAAACCCCTGCATCTCCATCTCCTCCACCGGCCAACGTCTCGACTGACACCAGTACAACGTTGCAACCTCGTCAATTGCCTCGTATTAGCTTGCCTGTTTTTAACGGAGCTTACGCGGAATGGGCTCAGTTTCGCGATTTATTTGTTACAATGGTCTCCAAGAATCCAAATCTTTCCGGGGTAGAACAGTTCCAGTATCTAAAAATTAGTTTAGTGGATGAACCAGCTCAATTAGTTAAAAATCTTTCAATTACAAATGATAATTTTGATAGAGCCTGGAAGTTGCTTGTCCATTGCTATGAAAATCTTCGAATTTTAGTCGATACTCAGGTGGCACGTTTATTTAACACAAAAAGTATCAAAAACGAATCCGCATCAGAACTAAGTCGCCTCATCGCTGAAATCGAAGAAGCTTTAGCAGCTCTAGAGTCCTTGGGTTGCGATATCAAGCACTGGGACGGACCCCCTACTGGTTTATTTGGCTGTCAAGAAACTCGACCAAGATTCCATGAAGGATTGAGAAAAGTCCGTTGGCGATCATCGAAATCCCTCTAAGTACGAATCTCTAAGTAGCGAATTACTTGAGTTCCTTTCGTCGCGTGTATTAACTCTCGAGGCTATCGTGAAAAATTCTAGCAAAAAACCTATTATTAATATTGGACTAAAAAATTCGAAAAATTTTCATGTCAAATCGCATAATGCCTCACCTTACACTCCTCGTTGTGCGTTGTGTAACAATCCACATTATTTGTCCCGATGCCAAAATTTTCTATCAAAAAATCCAAAACAAAGATCCGAATTCGTCATGGGGAAGAAACTTTGTTATAATTGTCTTGGCTTTCATTCCATTACAACTTGTAAAAGCGAAAAAAGGTGCAGAATCTGCCAAGATCAACATCATACAGTTTTACACGAACTTCCTCCAGAAAAATTAAACAAACCTTCAACAGTTATATCGAAACCTCTTGCTACTAACACATCAAATTTGCCTTCAACAAGTCATACAGTACATTCGCTTCACATAAACACTCCGGTTTTACTAGCTACTGCTTTAATACAAGTTTTGTCTCTCCATGATGAATCCTTTACAGTCCGCGCATTGATTGACCAAGGGTCGGAAGTGTCATTTATCAGTGAATCACTGGCTCAACAGTTACACCTTCCTAAACGTGCAGCTTGTGTTCCTATTAATGGAGTTGGCTCAAAACGCACATGTACTTCAAACGGGCTTGTTTCCATTAAATTGGTGTCTCGATTGAATCCTTCAATTTCATTTCTTGAAGAAACATTGGTGTTACCAAAACTAACAACTTATCTTCCAAAGCGATTGTAAAATAAAAAAATAAAAAATAAATTACCAGTTGAGGTGAAGAATCTTCTTTTAGCCGATCCAGATTTTGAGTCCGATAAACGAATCGACTTAATCCTTGGGGTACGGTTTTATTCCAAGATTCTTTTAAATCAAATTAAAAAATTCAATAACAATCTCATGGTTGCACAAGAAACTTCTATTGGCTGGATTCTTTTTGGAGCGATCGATTGTCCGGCTGCAACTAACAACACTGTTTACGGGTTTCAATGTTCAGTTGACCGAGCTCTGATTGAGACTATTCAAAGATTCTGGAAACAAGAAGACGATTCCCTTCCTGAACACCGATTATCATCAGATGAACGTGATTACGAAAATCACTTCCTTCAGACATATTCTCGCGAAGTTAATGGTTGTTTCATGGTGCGGTTACCTTTCAAAAAATCCCCATCAACACTCGGAAGTTCTTATGATCTCGCAGTGAGCTCCTTTTATCGTTTGGAACACCGATTTCTGAAAAATGAAAACCTTTCAGCTTCGTATCACGAATTTATGAATGAGTATGTTTCGCTTGGACACATGATCCCCATATCAACGAATGCAAATATTCCGAATTATTACTTACCTCACCACGGTGTTATTCGCGAGTCAAGTACAACCACGAAATTACGAGTAGTTTTTAATGGATCAGCTCAAACTTCTAACGGTGTTACACTGAATGATTGTTTGCACATTGGACCCAAGTTGCAGACTGAATTGGTCGATGTTCTTCTTCGTTGGCGAAGACATAGAATCGTATTTGCTTGTGATCTGGAAAAGATGTATCGCCAAATTAAGATCCATTCCGATGATTTACATTACCAACGAATAGTTTGGCGAGATAGCCCTTCGGAAGAAATAAAAACTTATGAATTAACCACAGTCACTTACGGTTTAAATTGCGCTCCGTTTTTGGATATTCGTTGTCTTCGTCTATTAGCAGAGCAACATTCTAGTGATCAACCAAATGGTGCAGCGATTCTTCTGAAGGATACCTACGTCGACGATATTTTGTCAGGTGCTGATAGTGTTTCTGAAGCCCAGAAAGTCATATCTCAATTACAAACGATTCTTATGGCGGGCTGCTTTCATGCTCGGAAATGGATGTCGAACCATCCAGACGTTCTCGTACAGCTTTCCCCAAGCGATGTTTCTCATACCCTAACAGTAGATTTAAGAGAGGATGATGCCCCAAGGGCTTTGGGATTGATCTGGAACAATGAAACTGATGAATTTTTGTTCGTGTTGAGTCAAGCGAGTGAAACTTTGAATAGACTTACCAAACGGTCGGTCCTTTCCTTCATCGCGCGTTTGTATGATCCCCTCGGTTCATTATCACTATTTATAATCACCGCGAAGATCTTCATGCAAGAACTCTGGATCCTTGGTCTCGATTGGGACGAGGAGTTCCCTTCTGATGTTACTAAAAATTGGATCTCCTTTTTAAAAGACTTTCACAATGTCCCTGCTATTCGCGTTCCGCGTTGGATTGGTACTCATAATAATACCAATTTCGTAGAGATCCACGGATTCGCTGATGCTTCAGTTCGTGCGTTCGGTGCGGTCGTTTACTTGGGTGTGGTTGATGATTCGGATGTACGCGTTTCTCTGATTACTTCTAAATCAAAAGTGGCCCCATTAAAAAATGTGTCAATACCGCGGCTTGAGTTGTGCGCGGCGGTTGTTCTAGTGCGTTTGGTTAAGCGCGTTTCGATCGCTCTCGAGCTCCACAGTCGCGCTCTCATGGATTTGCAGCCATCCGAGCAAATGGAAGGATTTCGTCCGAAATCGAGTCGTCGAGATCCAGGACTTACCCGAGGCCCGCTGGTCTCACGTTTCATCCAAAGACAACCCCGCCGACTTGGTTTCCCGTGGAGTTCCTTATTTACAACTTCAGGACAACTCCCTCTGGTGGCGCGGACCTTCTTGGCTCTCCTAATCGTCCACCTGCTGGCCTTCTCTACGACCTTCTTCTTCACCAGACGCTGATAATGAAAGACGTTCCAGAGTGACTGCTCATGTTGGTGCCGTTTCGAACTGGGGTTTGAAAACCAAATACTCATCTTTAATCAAATTATTACGAATAACTGCTTGGTGTTTTCGATTTGTTAATAAACTTAAAAGAGACTCTGTTTCAGGCTCGCTTTCTCCTGCTGAGATTGATTTTGCTCTTTTGTTTTGGGTTCGCGAGGAACAGCGAATTCAATTTCAACAGGAAATTCATGATCTTAAGGCCGGAAAACCGATATCCAAATCAAGCCCTTTATTTCGACTCACCCCGTTTATTGATGGTAATGACATCCTGAGAGTTACTGGACGCCTCCGATTCGCTTCTCTTGATTGGGACGAGAAGCATCCGATGATAATTCCAAAGACTTCTCATCTGACAACATTAATCATCGATTCACATCATCGGAGGACTTTTCATGGTGGTACTCAGCTCACTTTGTCATACATAAGGCGACGGTTTTGGATAGTTGGAGGACGGATTCCGGTACGATCATTCATCCAACGATGTATCGTTTGCGTGAGACTCCGAGCCGAGACCAGCCAACAATTGATGGGACAGCTACCGCCCGCACGCGTAATTCCATCGAGGCCGTTTTTGCATACAGGAGTCGACTATGCTGGTCCCTTTTTATTGACAACATTTCGCGGACGAGGTTGTAAATGTTATAAGAGCTATTTAATACTGTTTGTTTGTTTAGCCACCTCGGCAATCCACTTGGAGGTGGCTACTGACTATTCGACCGCTGGATTCATGGCAGCCTATAAACGTTTTACTGGACGCCGTGGATTGTGCCAGTGTTTATACAGCGATTGCGGAACCAACCTCGTCGGCGCGGATCGAGAATTGAGATCGTTGTTCTCCGCGGCTTCCAAGGACTGGAAAGGGGTTGTCGACTTATTAAGCAATGATGGAACTGGGTGGAAATTCAACCCACCTGCAGCACCTCATTTTGGTGGAAAGTGGGAGGCTGGGGTCCGATCCGTGAAAAACCATCTTAGAAAAGTTGTCGGCTCCACTCTACTAACCTACGAAGAATTTACAACTGTTCTAATTGAGATTGAGGCTATTTTAAATTCGAGACCACTTTGTGCTGTTTCAGATGATCCGAGTAACTACGATGTAATAACACCATCCCATTTCTTAATCGGATCATCTGGTTCCGTAGTGCCTGAGCCGTCTCTTCTGGATGAAAAGGTATCCCGCCTCACTCGATACCAACATCTCCGACGTTTGGTTGAGGAATTCTGGAAGAGGTGGAAAGATTTCTATCTTCTATCTGTACAAAACTCAACTAAATGGTTCAAGGGGAAAAACTTACCGGCTATTGGAGATTTGGTACTAGTTAAGGATGAACGATTGCCCCCTTCGAAATGGCTTCTAGCAAGAATTACTGAGCTTCATCCTGGAAAGGATGGTTTGGTTCGCGTAGCTACCATAAAGACTTCAACTACCACTTTAGTTCGACCATTGGTGAAATTATGTTTACTTCCTTGTTAAAAAAAAAAAAAAAAAAAAAAAAAAATTAAAAAAAATTAACAATTTCCTTGCATATTGTTAACGTAAAATTTTCTATTTTTAATGTGAATTATATGAGTACTTACGTTCAAACTTTAATTTTCGTTCAACACATATTAATAACCGATTCATTTCACTATGTACATTGTATTTGTTCCTTTTACTGGCAACTTTAGCATTCAAATACTTTGCAATACAGTCACTTAATTTCATTGCGCATATTTTCATTTCGCTGAATCATTCAGCTGATTTTCATTTAGGAGAATTCTGATCTACTACTCTGTATTCAACCCACGTTTGGTACCCCTTCTAGATTGAAGGTCGCGGCGCCGCGGTACAATAATGAAGCACTATGCCTTCTTCCGTTTTCCGTTGGTTACAGAGTCCTGTTTCTAATGTGTAGTTACCTGTCAGTCCGCCCCGCGAACATTTTCTTTTGTTATTTTGCTGACTAGCTCGCTAGTCCAGCAAGGCGGGCTGTATGTTCAGAACTTTACGTTTATTTTTTTTATATATATTATTAATTATTATTTTAATTACATTTCAACCTTTTTTTGTTAATTTCTTTATTTCGTTGCCTTAACTCGCAACCCGCGTTGTACATAAATCTATTATAATACCTTATTTGTTGTATATATTTCATGTTATTTGTTGTAAATATTCGAAATTCGACCATTTGTAAACCTGTTGGTACGGTATATATTCGATGTCCTGTTCTTAATAAATCCTCTTGTTGTCTAGTCTTCAAGCGTTTTGGAAGTTAAAAACCCGTCCCGAATTTAAAGGTCAGTGAGATATAAAATTAATAAGAGAACAATAACGAATAATTCGCAAAATTAATAAACAGATAGTCATACGATTCAGTTCAATTTTCTCAAACTTTTTTGCTGCTTCTGGACACATTTTCTTAGCGGCAATTTTTATGCATTCTTTTACAAAATCCCCATCATTGAAGGGGCGACTTCGCTTTGCTATCATTCGAGAAATTTCATAACTAACTTCTGTAGCTGTTTCTGAGTCTTGAATGGGTTTTATAAACATAGCTTGCTGACCAATAAGCTCCCGTTTTAAAGACAACATTTTTTGCTTTCTTAACACTATGCCGTCCGGCGACACCACAGTGGTGTCGCACGAAAAATATCGCTCTACGGCCGGCGTCACCACATTGGTGTCGCCCGCTTACGTATGGATCTACTATCCGTGCAAAAAGTCAAGTCCCCTCACTTTAGAGATCGATATCTTCGCAACCGATCGATGAAAAAAATTGCGACAAAGTTTGTTGTAATCACTGAACATTTCTACGTAACATATGTTAATTTGAAAATGTTCGGATCCGCGGTTTTCTTTTTATCGCGAGTTAAATGAAAAAAGTACCCGATTTTTAAGTGTGCCGGCAACTTTGTCAACTTTGCGATTTTTTTTCTCGAAAACTATTTGACAAAAAAATTTCAAATTTGAACTGGTGGTAAACCGATGTGTTCTTAATGTGGGGCATATTTTATTTTTTCAATATTCCATATAGTTTCGCGGAAAATCGCGGTTTAGTAGGATGCGGTTATTTCGGAAACGACCTGGCGGATTTCAACGCGGTTTTTACCAAAATATGTCAAATCATGTCGATTGTCGAATTCCGTTATCAGTTTTTCAAAATCAGGGCCCCCTATTTTGTTAAGGATGATTTAATGCAATTACAAATTAAAGAGAAACAGAAGTAAGCCATGCGGGGAGGGGTGGGGTTCCGGCCAATCGGAACAGAGTTGAAGAGATGTTGCTAGCGTGCGCTTCGGACGGGCGGCCGTGGCGAATAATATTTAAAATTTTAGATAAAATTATTTTATTTCAAATTCAATAAGTATGTTTCATTTTTGTATACAAGACATGAATAATGCATATAAATTTAAACAAAATAGCTTGGCACTATTTTCTTCAAAATTTTTTATTTTGTTTTTAACATAATATATCACTTATACATAGACAATTACTACAATTGCGTAGAACTTGCGGAGAATTTACTTACAAAGAAAATTCGAGTCTGTGGAACGATGCGACAACATAGAGGATTTCCAGAAAAACTAAACTTCGTAAACGAAGAAGATGCTGTGTTTGTTCCAAAAACAAAAAAAGAAGGACAACGAATTTAATGTGCAAGTCTTGTGGAGTTGCGTTACATCTCGGGGATCGTTTTGCTTCATATCATCAAAAAGAGAAATACTAAGTAGGTACCAAAGAAAATATAAATCAAGAAACATATTTGCCAAAATACGTATTTATTTGTTGTGTGGTTTACGTATTAGTTTATTGTTTATTGTTATTCTTACTATTGTTTTGTTGTATTTATTTTGTGGTTTCAATAAAAGTACATTATTATTATTATATAAAACATACAAATTTTACATTTATTTACATTTATTCGAAATTTCGTGAAAATAGCTAGACAGGATTGAAAATCAGGAGAACTAGCAATAAGATTAATATAACATAATAAAAATAAAATAATAATAATAATTATTAATATTTTTGATATATGTTAAAAAACAAAATAAAAAATTTTGAAGAAAATAGTGCCACGCTATTTTGTTTAAATTTATATGCATTATTCATGTCTTATATACAAAAATGAAACATACTTATTGAATTTGAAATAAAATAAATTTATCTAAAATTTTAAATATGATTCTCCACGGCCCGTCCGAAGCGCACGCCAGCAATATCTCTTCAGCTCTGTTCCGATTGGCCGGAACCCCCATGGCATATTTCTGTTTCTCTTTAATTTGTAATTCCATTAAATCGCCCTTAAAAAATTAGGGAGCCCTAATTTTGAAAAACTGATAACGGAATTCGACAACCGACATGATTTGACATATTTTGGTAAAAACCGCGTTGAAATCCGCCAGGTCGTTTCCGAAATAACCGCATCCTACTAAACCGCGATTTTCCGCGAAACTATATGGAATATCGAAAAAATAGGATATGCACCACATTAAGTACACATCGGTTTACCACCAGTTCAAATTTCAAATTTTTTCGTCAAATAGTTTTCGAGAAAAAAAATCGCAAAGTTGACAAAGTTGCCGGCACACTCAAAAATCGGGTACTTTTTTCATTTAACTCGCGATAAAAAGAAAACCGCGGATCCGAAAATTTTCAAATTAATACAGGTTACGTAGGAATGTTCAGTGATTACAACAAACTTTGTCGCAATTTTTTTCATCGATCGGTTGCGAAGATATCGATCTCTAAAGTGAGGGGACTTGACTTTTTGCACGGATAAGTAATCTGAATATTCTGCCGGCGCCGAGCGAATAAATTTTTGCGAAACGTGCGGACGGCAAAGTGTTAATTCGCCTGTAAACTTGGTAAAAGTAGGCTGCTGCGTTTCATAGTGCCTTTTTACATTATATTCCTTTGCAATCGCAACAGAATTCTTGCAAATTAAACAAACGACTTTGTTATGCGACCATACATAAAAGTATTTCTCAGTCCAAATTTCTTGAAACTGCCGATTTTCATCTTTAACCTTACGTTTTTTACTAGGTCCTGGCTTGTCCATGTTGTGTTCTAATCCTGGCTAGGATTAACACAGCACCTAAAAACAATTACAGTACCTACTTAAATTACCCATCCTTTTTTAAATTACCAAAAATAATTGATTAAATAGGTAGGGAAACACTTATTAATAACAGAGTTTTACTTATGATTTCACAACACAATTATACACGGCACTTGGCGGGTTAACACTGCAACAGGTAATCTACGTTGAATGTGGATCAAAATGTATGACACCGGGTAGTCGAGTTAAAATCTACACTAGAACTATTGCCTTCCAAAAACACTATTAAACTGCACTTATTCTCAATCACTTGTAACTTCGCTTTGTATTTTCGCGCTTATTTCTTTCTGTTGACACTTCACTCAAATTTAAACCGAACTGTCGGTCGCTGCGGTTAGCGTGGCTTTTATACCGCGCGTATAGAGTCGAAAACTGTCTGGAGAAATCTCGAAACCAACTCTGGAAGCTTCGTGTATCTATGCGAGCAATCGGGAATTCGGGACTATTGCTATCGACTTAAGTCGATGTTACTTGACTTAGTATTTTTGGGCGCTTGAGGCGGCACGGCCGCGGCGTCGTTTCATTCATGAACTGGCGCGGTATTGGAATGATTTTCATAAGTTTTATGGACGTCGCTCACAATATCAAAAGAAACAAAGTACTTTAATATTTATTATTTTTCGAATGTACGAGAATGTTATTTTTGCTGTCGGCGGGCCACCAGTATTCGACCGGCGGGCCGCGGTCTGTGCATCTCTGGTGTAGAGCAAGATCAATTGCTGTGAACCAATTGTTTGCGGTGATGTTTCTTTTCCTCTTTTGTATGGGCTTGGAAAGACGTAAAACAGATAGCATTGGTTTTGGTGAAGTTTGATATTTTTCCGGCAACGTATTTCCATCCGATCCTTTTCCAATGTAAATATAACCATTGAAATAATAATGGTTTCTTGAATCGGTCAACGCCATTAGTTTTAGCCCATACTTTACTGGTTTGTTTGGAATATACATTCGAAACTTGCAGCGGCCGCGGAAGCTGATGAGCATTTCATCGATAGTAACGCAAGTTCCCAAACTGTACGCCTGTTGGCAATTTTTCACGAATGTTTCAAAAATTAGTGAGATTGGTGCAGCTGGATCTGTCTTTTTGCGTTCTTTTCTAGAATTAGTGTCATCGAATCTAAGAGTGCTTACTAAAATCGCGAATCTGTTCTTAAACATCACAGCACGAAATATCTCGGCACCGGTTCCATCTGTTGTGAAGAGAGTGTTTATATCTTGATGATTTGACTTGAATGCCGCAGTGAAAAAGAGAAGTCCTATAAACGCCTTGAGCTCAATCATATCTAAATCTTTGAGTTCTGGACGTGCCTTATTAGTATAACTGGCTCTTTCTTTCTGTATTTTTATATTTGTCCAACGTAAAACTTCTGAAAGTAATGGTATCATCAATTAACCTATTCCACATGTCTTCAGGACTTGCTTTAGTCGGACGGTTAGGGCCTCGCAATCCAGGACGTTCCAAAACAATATTATGCTTCCTTGTTCTTGTTCTGGAGTTTTCAGGTTCAGTCGACCATTTAAATTTATTCTTTCCATAGATATATGTTAGGGGAATGTTACTGTCAGCTTCATTCTCAGATGAATCGCTTGACACATTTGGTCTTCGTTTTTCCCTCTATCGCAATATACCCCACTCTTGGTGTCTGTTTCCCTTTCATTTTCAATAACTTCTATCTTTGTGTCTGAATTGTGATCGCTCATAATATCGTTATTCACAGAGTCAACATCACTCGCATCATTATCTTCATACTTATCTACTAAATCATCTTCATCGCTGTCATCGTACCATCGCATTACGGTTTCTTCAAAATTAGCATCTCCCGTCCTTACAAACGCTGGTCCTGGACGGGAAGCCATTATTTTGGGTATTATAATCTATAAAAATTAATTGTGTAAGGGCCGATCTTACAAGTGTTGGTATAATCAGTGGAATAGTTATTCCCAGAATAATTAATTCTCGGCATTAATTTAACGAATACGTCTTATAAAGCCTTTCTTATGCCAGAATAGTTATTCCAATGGTTGGTAATACTGTAGGTATAACGCGCAGCGCGCATGTGGTTTGTTTACGTTGTTTACGTTTAGCGACTGTCAAATTGATCAGCGGTGTTTAGCATGTAACGAAGTTACATTTTTTTCCGAAAAATTTATAACATCCGAATATATTTCCCACATTCCCCCGACCTCCTACAGTTTCCGCCCGACTTATAAAAATCCAAAAATCGATACCTTATCACCACCCACTTATGCAACTTTATTTGCATTTTCCTTAATTTCTTAATTTCCTTAATTAAACTTCAAATTTTCATAATCATTCATTTAAAACCGTTAAAACTTTTCCCGAAAACGTTTCCTGACCGAATTTCAAATAAATAAAAGCAATTAGTGGAAATCGCCGAACGACGTAATTACCGAAAAGCACATGTAATAAAAGCACAATACAGCGACTATTTTTTATGATGCGGAATTAGAAATCGTAGAACAATCAAACCGATTTCAAACAATTACTATTATCATCTTTGATTATATATACATAGATAGCTCACCTAATGTTAAAATTTGGAAACAAAGGATGTAATGTGGGGTAGCCTAAATCAAGGCGGAAATATTTAATTTTAGTTGTCTTTTAAACCATTTCAGTACTTAAAAGTGAAACTAATGGTTAGGTATTTGGCGTATAGATGTAGTGTTAAAAAGTGACAAAATTAAAACGTAATAATTTATTAAGTAGATAGTTAAAAATTATAAATAATTTAACCTTCGAGCGGGCGCGCTGTTATAAAAATTATCACAATCTTCGTTTTTTTAATATATTTCCTTATATAATGCATTTGAAACGATTTAACGCTAATGTATTCGTGTAACCATGTATTTTGAACATTACGATGAGAAAATTAAAAAAAAAAAAACTAGTGTCGCCGTTTTTACGGCAAAAAAAGGTGTAAAAGATAAGAAATTTACACATTAATTGCTGATTGATAAGGCCGTATTTATATTATGGGATGAATTTATGGTGTAAATGTATTACAAACACGTTTCGAGTCATATGTGAAAGTTTTCGGGTTGTTTGCAGATTTTAGAAAAATACAGGTCCGTAATGAAAGTTTTGTCGGAATCGGAATTTTTTGCTTCATCTGTTCAATATTTCAAACTTTTCAATTTTTTCGCTAGTTTGTATAAAAATTCAATATATTCAGGTTTCTTGCGTGTAAATAAGAGATCTGTTAGGACCGGAAACTAAATTTTAAAACGCCATGAGAGTTTGTTTGCACAGGCCGTAATTATTTTTTAGGAGTAGGTTTTATGAGTAGGTAATCCTTGGAGGATTTCGGGGTATATTTAGAATACGGTTGTCAATATATAAGTGTAGAGATCCACGTTACAGTCATTGTGTGAAGTGTCGTTGGAGCGAAAAGAAGTCGATTTAATCAAAAGTTTTTGTGTTGAAAAAATATTGAGTGTGTTAAAATATAACAAGTGACATTGAAAACAACATTCAAGGACTATTTGATAAACCGCAAAAAGAAGAAGAAGATAGTGAAGCCGAAAGTGATTTGAGTGATGAAGAAATTGAAGTGAATAATTTTGACAGCGCATCTGAAGAGGATGAAGAAAGCATTGAGACATGTATTGAAGATTTTTATGTTGGAAAAGACAATGTCAGCATGTGGAAAAGAACAAAATACGCAAAATCAAGTCGAACTAAAAATATTAACATAATAAAAGAAGTTTCAGGTCCTACTTGTGATGTAAAAAATCTTAGTGAATTAGAACTATTTCAAAAAATTATCGATAGTATAATGCTTGAAAATATTGTGGCACATAGAAATACTTATATAGAATCTCTGAGATCAAATCGTGATTACACACGAAGCAGAGATATCAAAGATACCAACATAAACGAATTATTGGCTTATTTGGGAATACTTTTCTTAATAGGTATTAAAAAGTCACATTTTGCCAATGTAAAAGAAATTTGGAGCAGCGATAGAACAAACGATTTTTGTTTTTAACTCGATCTCTCCGGTTTGATGATAAAGTTACAAGAGTCGATAGGCGTAAAACTACCAAATTGGCAGCAATTCGGTGTTTCTTCGAGAAATTTCTAGAAAACAGCCATGCGTGTTTCAAGTTAGGTGAATTCGTCCCAATAGACGAAATGTTGCATCCTTTCCGAGGTAGATGTGCATGGATACACAATATTCCAAGCAAACCCGCTAAATATGGGATAAAAATGTATGCACTTTGCGATGTGAAAACTTTTTATACATACAACATAGAAATTTATTGCGGCAAGCAACCAGATGGTCCGTATCTAACAAACCGATGGATATTGTAAAGCGATTGGCAAAACCAATAGAAAATTCAAACAGAAATGTTACTACTGACAACTATTATACCAGCGTAACTATAATTAATAGCAGATTATTTACTACAGAAGAAATTTATTTAGACTGTAAAAATGAAACTGATTCAAATTAAAATATAAAATATTTAACAATTACAAACCGTCAAAATCGCAACAACCTTGAAATGTCGCAAAATGTAAAATATAAATGCGTATGTTTTTTAATAATTTATTTGTTTTTTAATATTTATTTATTATTTTATTTGTTTTTCTATTAGTTTGTTAATGTTTTTTGATTTTTAAAAATGAATTCATTTCATTGATTTCATTTTATGTTAACAGTTACTTAATACATATTAAATACTTCTACTCTAGTAAAATGTGAGTGTTTTTTTAATAACCTAATACATACTTATTAATGCGAACCCGTTGTCATAAAATGTATTTGTTATATTCCGCTTTTGTTATAAAATCGAGCGCGCCCGCTCGAAAATTGATACGGACCTGTGTTATAAATTTTATACACAGCGCGCCCGCTCGTGTTACAAAATCGAGCTCGCCCGCTCGAAGGTTAAAATAAATGTAAAACTTAATTTTTCTTAAAAGTTGTTGTTAGTTCAAGTTTAATTGCAAGTGCTAAGATACGCAATTAACCGATCTCATGTCTCCCTTCGCCTCAAGCTGATTTCACGTCTGGCTCAGTCAGAGTCAGTGTGGAGCCATTGAGCGTCAACCATGTCTAGCCATGTCGGAACACCGTTAGACATAGGCCGTTCGTCCACCGAGAAAACCATTATGAGGCAACTGGTTGCTCGCGACCAAGCAACCAATCGCGAGATTAGTTATAACACGACTATTACATTAAAATTAGCAGTAGCTCGTTCACAGCAGCGACTATCACCGATTGTAGATGGCAACCGATCGCGTACGACCAAACTGGTTGATCGCCGTGAATCAGTTGTTTACGACCGTTGAGGTAGCAGTGGTTGTTTTTTCTATTCGTCTATATAGAAGTGCATTCGTTTTACTTGAAATAAAATTATGCCTCGATCATTATCAAAAAATGATCAAAACTTAAATATCACTTTCGTGCAAGAGATCGAGAAATATCCTTGTTTATATAACTATCGTCTAGAAGTCTATTCTAAAAGGGATATAGTGGATGCCGCATGGGAGAAAGTAGGAAAGACGGTTGGGGACACAGGTAAGAACAAAAACTTTAATAGTAGTAAAAGTATTTAATAATTAATAGTAATATTAATAGTAGTATTAATCGTAGTATTAACTTAGCTATGTTTAAGAGCGAGCGTATAAAACAAACATTCATGGGACACAGTATTTCCATTGGAAAGGTAACGAAGAATGAGGTTTTAAAAAATAGTGTGCCAGGTAATCTCTAAAATTATATCCAGAACCTCTTTGTGGAAATATAAGTGGCTCGTTTATAGCCTGCTGCAGTTCCTCTGGCGAATTTTGCTCTTCATCATCTTCCAAGTTAAATGTTGGTCGATATAAAATGCCTTCCCTTTTTCTAATAAAATTGTGAAGAATACAAACAGCTCGGAGTATGTTATTGACAGTTTTTATATTCTTGCTTGCTATAGGTGTGGAAAGAACTGCAAATTTACTGTTCATCATTTCAAATGCACATTCAATGCTTTTGCGTGCCCTACTTAATCTGTAGTTAAAAATTCTCTTGCAATTATTTAATACTCTTCTTGGGTAGGGACGCAACATATACGTCGCAATTGGGAATGCTTCATCTGCAACAAAGTAAAACGGAAAATTCCCTCCCGTTTCATCATGAATAAGTTGCCGGTTATTTGGCAAATTTAGCCTATTTCCTTCTCTTTGCAGCCAACGACCCATTCTTGAAGCTTTAAATACTCCCCCATCACTATTCCGACCAGCATGCCCGGCTTCAATCATTGTAAAGCATGCATCAGCATCACAAGCTGGCATTAGAACAACCGAATGGTATCCTTTGTAGTTAAAATTTGTTGATCCAGACTTAGGAATCTTCTGAATACGGATATGTTTTCCGTCTATCGCGCCAATACAATTTGGCAGATTCCAAAGTTCGTAAAAACGGTCAGCAATTCGGAGCCATACTTCTTTGGAAGGAACTTTCATGTAACGTGGATATAAGGCTTCCCATATAGCAGCTGTAGTATCTGCAACAATGTGGCTAATCGTACTGTCTCCTCTCAAAAAATAACTTGACAGATCAGTATTGTAATGTTTTTCCAAATGGACCGCAACTAGTCCCTCTTCTTTTGAAAAGAATTATTTTAATGAAAACAACATTACTAAATTTTATAATAATTTGTTTTTTATTAAATTGAAAAAAATTTAAATATTTAAACAGAATTGTCGAATTATCTCAGGGTTAAGGCAGGTTCTGGTAATACTGTCAAGACAAACATGTACACAACTTAAGGTGCAATCAAATTGAGATGTTGTCGACAAAATTAACAAAACATACTGATTATATAAACAAATATTCTAAATTAGTTGATTCGAAGTAATGTTTATCAACTCAGATATGTATAACAACTCGTCAAATATTAAATTAATTAGGAAATTGTAATAGTAATCTCAAAAATTATATTGAATTTATCAAGAACTTCTCTTATTGAAGGTAAGAAGAGTTTTTTTCTTTAAAAAATGTATCAACAAAAACAATAAATTATAAAAAAAATAACTTAGCCAATTTGTTTCTATGGGAACGTTGGAGGTCAAACTCAGAATAATATTTTCTTCGTGACAGGTGATGGTTGGCTTCAGGATTGAGAACCAATTTTTCTCTTCACTAGTGATGATGGTTTCTACCAGAAACGGAACCAATTGCTTTACTTGATCAGGAGCGAATTTAATCGTTTTCTTTAATAGGAACAAGATGAATTGTTTTTTTTTTTCAGAGTTAAACAGGAACGGATATAGTTTTTCTAACTCGTTGACACGTTGATTTAATTAATTTTCAACAGAGCAAAAAAAATGTGTGTGTTTCTTTAGACAACAGGAAGCACACTCTTTTTGTTGATAAATTCCGTTTTTCGGATGTTAAATTTCCAAATAACCTCTCCTGATTGGTTAAATTTATGGATTTGGAATTTGTGTCTTAGTTTTTTCAATGTAGCCAACTTTGACATTTGAAATGTCTCTAATTCAATTTGTCAAATTATTATTTAAATTTTTAAAATTATTTATAATTATGCGTGATATTTCGTAATTTTGATGCTCTTTTAAAACAATTTTCAAATATCCATTCATTTTCTTCTGATCTCAACTATAAATTTTCCAATATGTTCAAATTAATTTTGTAAATTTTCATCCAAATTTCATTATTCCATACAAATATTAATTATTTTCTTTCTTAACCAAGTTAAGTTTATCGTTCTAAATAGGTATGATCCGGGTAGATAAAGATTTAAATAAATAATTTTGAAAAATTTAAATTGAGGTTATCTAATATCGAATCTTTAAAATTACTTCGCATCGACTTTACAAGTGATAGTTTAGGATTAGAACATTAAAGAACAATAAAATGTACCGAAATTCACTAGTGTATAGTATCTAACATTATTTTATAATTGTTTAAAAAAAAACTCTTCTACGATCAATACGATAATCAAACAAGACTAAACTGCTGGTAATGGTTATTATTACAGTATATTTGCTTCCAGTGGCCAGATACCTGGAAAAGGGAGGAAAATAGCAAAATATAATTAACAATGGTATATTTTCTTAAAGAAAAATCCTCGTAGCAAAAGCAAGTGTTATAAGAAATATTTACTATATAATTTCCAAATAAATTAGATAGTTAAACACAAATGTTGTTTAGTAAACATATAGCATTGAGAGTGCCCCTTGAAACAGTAGGTGAAACGCTGGCAACGACAAAATATATAACAGGGCCTAGAAACCTAACCTAGAAACAAAGATTCCTCATTGGACAACGGTCGTGGAAGCCTAAACATCACAAATTATTGAATTATATTATATACATACCTTAAAGTTATCAGCAGCCTTTCAGAGACTCCTACGGCATCTCGGTAGTTGGTATCTTTCTTCTGAATTATTGAACCTACGAGCCTTTCAAGCTCAAGAAAACTCTCTCTACTCATTCTATAAGTTTGTTTGAATTTCACATGGTCCTTGAATTCGCTTGCGATTTTAAACCACCGCTTTTCTTTATTTTTTTGAAAATCCGGGTGCACCCAAAATCGTTTACGTCTTTTTATTCGCTTTTGAAGGTACATATACCCAGCAACTACATCCTCATCTGACGATGACATCTTTCTAAATGGTTTCCAATGGTTTCCTTGGTGTACGAAAACACACGCGACTAATCGCTCGCAATTAGTCACCTACGACCAATCGCCTTGTATTGGTTTTCTCGGTGGACGAACGGCCATAGACACATGGTCTTGCAAAAAAAAGCATTGTTTTTAGGTAAATACAATATTTTCCGTGTGTTCACGAATTTACAGAATAGATTAGATATTCAAGATCCATTTTTTATGAATGTTAAGATCAGCAGTATGTAGTTATTATATAGATAGTTTTTACGTACGTAATTTAATATTCTTAACAAGTTTTATATTATCTTAATTAGGTACCAGGCGGTGTTTACGATTTAAAGCCTAGTGTAATTTGATTTGAAATTTAAATTTTTCTAAAAACATATTTACATACTTACATATTTACATACAGTGAATTTCCCCTAACTCGAATCACTAAGGGAGCGGAAGAAAACTTCGAGTTATGGAGAATTCGAGTTAGAGAAAAATTAGTAGAATTTTAGCTCTAAAGAAACACATTAGAAATGTACTTTTCTAATACGTATATTTAAAACAGAAACGTTAATAGTATTGGAAGTAGAAAATTAATCAAGTTTTATAAAGTAATCCGTCATTTTCTTTTGGCTTAAAGTGGACAACCGCTCTTTGTCGAAAAAATCTTCTATTAAATATAAAGAATTATGAATATTATTTGGAACATTCTTTCTTGATAATACACAGGTTTCAAGCTTTCTAAGATAGGAATAAGCTTCATCAAATGTAGGTCCAGCGATAAGTATTTCATTTTCAAGATTATCATTACCCTCATCTGATTCTGAAACAATAAGAACATTAGGTTTGTTTTTGTTCAAGAGTTTGTAGTTTCTGAGCCTGAGTCTATATGGTTTGATTCTGCAGTTAAAATTACTTACAAAACGGATTCGATTATTTTATTCTTTGGTAAATTCGAAGTAAAAGTTGAAGAAATTCCATAGTAGTTCAGTTCGAGTTACAGAGAAATTCGAGTTTGTGAACTTCGACTTAGAGAGATAAGGACACATATGAAACCTAGTCAAACGTTTGAGCTTACGAAAATTATTCGACTTAGGCCCACGTGTTAATTACCCTCGTGTCTAGGAAAGGCACTGAACCATTAGATTCATTCTCTAGGGTGAACTGTATGTGTGGATTAAATGAATTGAAAGAAGTTAAGACCTTTTCAACAGAATTTCCTGGTACAGATAGTATGATGTCATCTACATACTTTTTGATAAAGGGAGGTTCAAAATCCAAGGAGGAATCTAATGGTTCAGTGCCTTTCCTAGACACGAGGGTAATTAGGACTCAGGACAATACAATTGTATTTGATTGGTACACAAAATCTACCTTCTCAGGTAGATTCATACATTTCAGTTCCCTTCACAAGCTAAAACATAAGATCAACACTGTACTCGCTATGAAACATCGTTTAACAAGTATCTCGGATCCAATGTTTATCAATGTAAATTTAGTAAAACTCAAAAACATTTTTTTAAATAATCAATATCCAGTGAAACTCCTTAACAAACTCATTTTTAATGTTCAACCTAACATCAATCAAGACCAAATTACACAAACCCCAGAAGAATCCTCTATCCAATACAAGAAAATTACCTTTCTTCCTGAATTGACTGATAAGTTGGTCAAAGCATTCAAAGACTTAAAGGGTTTAAAATTGATTGAACATTACCCATACAAACTTCACTCAATCTTCTCATCACTGAAGGATAAAATTTCAATCGAATATCAATCTGGTGTTATTTACCGTATTCCGTGTGGTGCTTGTTCCAAATGTTATGTGGGCCAAACCAAACAATGGCTCAAGAAACGTATATCACAACACAAAAGTGACATAAGGAATAAAAAAGGTGGTTGTGCTTTAGCCAAACACACATTGGACACTGATCATAACTTTAATTTCGATGAAGTTAAAATATTGGATTCTGAAAACAACCTCTATAATAGAACCTTCTTAGAGATGTTTCACATTACTATTGAACATGACACAGTGAATTTTAGAACTGACATTGACTCACTCAGCAATATCTACTCATTAATCTTCGAATTATATAAAAACAAACCAGACCGTAGACATAATTAATATTTGTTCTATTGTTTTTTGTTTATTTTTTAACTTGTAACTTTTTAAATTTTAAATTTAAATTTACCCAATTTCGCGCGCTATAAGCTTCACTTGTAGTGGCGCTGTTACTTGTCAACGGTTAACCGTTAATCCCACTCACTTAGAGTTAACCCACGTGGTAAGTCATGCCACTCAACTCAAATTTTACACGTGGTTTCCTTGACAATGTTTAAAGTTCTCGCTAATTTAGTGCAATTGTAAGTAATTTATAGCTTTATTTACTTTGTAAATTGATTACTTTGTATTTCTTAGTACGAACTCACCCTGAGGAAGCGTCGAAAATAGATGCGAAATATTGGTGAATCAATTAATTGCGATTTTATTGCCCACAATCCTTCCTGAGAATAATAATAGTTATTATCCTTCAAAACTGCTAACGGGATTGAGGAAAAAAAATCTCCTGCTTAATTCTAATGACATTGGATCTTCTAACATGAAAACGCTTTAGAAGAAGTGGAAATCATTTTAAGAGTTCATCCACTTTGGTTCACAACTTGAAAGGTTTATGACCATCATAATAAAAAATATTCTTAAAAATCCAAGAGAGTTCGCTTAAGCTTATGGTTTAAGCACTTTTAGAATTTCACGTGGTGGTCCAATGGGAAAAATACCAACGCACACACAATTCGTTATTACACAATTCGTTCATGTGCACCGGTTATCCAACACCTCCCCCGATGAGTACGGAGATCAGGGGTCATTCACCCGTGGTTTTCGTCATCCTTACATGGGAATGGTACTGCGTCTGGCCTTGGGAGTTAGTAACGTTCTTGGATCTGAAGCTGTATAGCCTGGGGGGCTTATCGTGATCTGGTCACTCTCCCGTTCATAGAGCACTACCTCGTTTGGCTGATGATATTCGGTTTTGTGGTCGGATCCAAACGAGCAGTTCACGAAATTTTTGATCATCGGTGGCATTAGTGCACCGTTACGTGGATTCCTGGTAAAGCAACAGAACCGTCGAATGTAATTGAAGAAGCCTATCCATTTGCATAGGTCGAAGAAAATGATCATAAGGACCAACGAACCCAGTACAGTAAGGGTTAAGGTGATCCAATTGGTATGTTGTACAATGAAGGGTTTATTTATCTGGTTGGTTAAAATTTCGTCGAATTCATTCAGCTTCTTATCTGCGTACTTCAATTCCGTCAGGTCCACGTTGGTTAACTTTATTGGCTCCAAATATATCGGGGTGCTCAGGTTTATTTTGGCCTCGATATAGCAGTCATTCTCAAGGATATCGATTGCAGGGACGTAATGATCGGAAAGGTTCTTCTTCTTCTCATTAGTGGTCTCTAACATGTAGAGGTCAGTGTAACCCTTGCAGTTTGGCTGCAGACTTAACAGTCCCGTGCGTTGGACGACAACGTCCTCCATGTGATCGTCGGCGCACATGAGTGTAACTGTCGTAGGGTTCTGTAGGAAGTAGATCCATTGATTAGAACTGACTGGTTTCCATGTCTGTATTTCGGCCTTGGCATTCCTTATGGGACAGTCTCTCGGAATTGATGTGGCATGCATGGACACCAGCTGGACCTCACAGCAGGGGATTTCAGTTCTCTTCTTCGTCAGGATGCGCTCGCAAATGTATGTTCCAACAAGGTACTCCCTGCATTTACTCAAATCTTGCATCAGGTAATAATAGGTTTTCGGTTGAGATAGTAGGAGGTACTGATGGTTAGGTAATATATAGGAGTATATGGACATATTTTTATGCTGCATGGGCAGTGGGATCAATTGGTATAAAGTATGTGACATTTTCTCTAACAGGGGTATTTTTAATGCAAAAATTATCAAATTTCGCTCATCGATGATGACTTCAAGGCTGATCAATTTATAATACGAAAGGGAATTCCGGTAATCTGGCTTAAGAGGTAATTCATATTCACCTTTATAATTACTGAGTTCGTCGTACAAAGTTTTTGGCGTTACTAATTCAGGTGATAGAATTCCATGTTTTGCTAAATTTAAAGAATTGATCTTTTCTTCGAATTCGCTATTTAATCTGTTTATTACTGTGGACAAGGTAGTTGCGTGTTGTAATATTATGGATTCTAACTGTAAATCATTTGATTTGGATACGCTTTCTTTGGAGAGAGTATTTATTTTCTGAAGGTTTTCGTTCAACTTATTTTCACTATCCTTTAAATTTTTGAAAGAATTATTAAAGTTACGGATAGTGCTTGAAATAATTTGTATTTGAGACTTTAATAGGGTCTGTGTCTGTTTATTGTCGTCGAAGAGGGCATGTATACTGTCAGAGTAATACTTTGCGTCGTCGGAGTCTGGTGTGCCAATCAACCAATTTAAGGCAGTGGAGACCCCGTTGACTAGACCGCGACGTTTTCGGTTTGGTAAAGGAGTGCCTAAATAATGGTGGAGTATTTCTCGTTTATGATTAATTTCTTTTAATTGAGAGTTAAATTGATGCAACTTTTGCTCGCAGAAGGCGATTGCTTAGGCATGTTCCTTTCTATTTTTGAGTGCTAGATTACAAAAATTTCTGGATTTATCGTATAATTTGTACACGGAGTAGAGACTTTCATCTAAGAATGAAATGTTAAAGTGAGTTAGCAGGGTCAACTTGGTGTTAGACACTCTGGCGGTGCCTAAGTTATTATAGAAAATTCCACTCGTGATATTTAATTGAGTGTTTGTATAATGAGAGCTAGTTATGATCGGAATGAGGGAATGCAAGAGTAAGAGAATCAGTGTCATCTGAAAAAGACGGTTTCAATAAATTTGTGTGTGTGGCAACCACCACAATTATAAATTAAATCATAAATGAATTCATCAAAATATAAATCATAGTAATAAGTTCTTTTTTAACAAAAATTGTAAATTCATAGTGATACAAAAAGTGTTGTTTATTATTATTATTATAAAATAAAAAGTCAAGTCACGTTGTAACACAAATTGGTTTTATTCTCTTTTTAAATTGTCCCACAGTGTGATACTTAATCTTCCTCTTTCCAACAGCCACTTCAACAGTTTGGTTTTCAAAGACCCTTAGAATTTTATAAGGTCCTTTGAAATTGGGTGATAATTTCTTTGATAATTTAGGGTTGTTGCCCCTGTTTGCAACGTAACACATGTCGTCGATTTTGAATTTCACGGGATTAACCTTTCGGTCGTGACGTTCTTTGCTCGCGCTCTTGGAAGCTATTATGTTTTCTCTAGCGATCTTAAAAGAGGAGTTCAGTCGCTGCTGTAGTGATTTTACGTAGTCGTCGTAGGTATACGTGAGTTTTGGCTTTTGTAATAGCGAAGATGGGAGATAAGGTTTATTACCGAATAATAATTCGTATGGTCGATAGTTAGTGGATTTGTGGATGGAGCTGTTGTAGCTAAACATCGCGAAGTGCACATACTCGTCCCAATCGTTCTGTGTTGGTTTAATGTAATGTTTTAGGTAGTCCTTCAGGGTTAAGTGGGATCGTTCCAACGCTCCATTTGTTTGGGGGTGATAAGGAGTTGTGGACAAGTGTCGCGTTTTGAAAAGTTGTGTTAGATCTTTGATTAACTGGGACATGAAATCGGGGCCTTGATCAGCCAATATCGTTTTTGGAATACCGAAATATGTAATAAGTTTTGTTAACGTTTTCGCAATGGTCAGGGATTCATGATTTGGTAAGGGTTCGGCGAAACTAAATTTCGTCAAGTCATCTTGGGCGGTCATGATGAATCGGTTACCGTTCTCGGTTATGGGTAATGGACCGACTATATCTAGGGCTAACCGTTCAAAAGGCTTGTCCGATGTGCTTGTGATCTCCATCGGTTGTTTGGTGGGTTTGAAATTGGTCTTATTAAGTTGGCAAGATTGACATTGCTTTATGTATTTCCTCACGTCAGATTTCATTGAGGGCCAATAATAATATTCCTTTACCTTGGAGTAGGTTTTGTTGAACCCATAGTTTCCCGAAAGTTTGCTGTCATGGTTTTCTTGTAAAATCTTTTCGATTTCGGATTTGTGTTTAGGGGTCGTTTTGGTTGTGTCGAAAATAGAAATTTTGTTCTCTTTGAATAAATATTTCAACATTTCGTAGAGGTTTTGGCGTTTGATGTGATTGTGATTATCTGGGGGGACTACTGTGAAATTTTCGCTGCGGATAATTTTCTTAAAGTTTTGTCGACATTTGAAGAGATGCAATCCAATTTATCGAAATGGTGGGTTGTTCCGAACAAGAGGTAAAATTTTTGATTTTTACTATTGAGTTCCGTGATTCCGTTGATACTCGGGTTAGCGTTAGAGACATCAAAGTTTGAATTTATATAATCTGCGTATTGATTGTATTCATCTAAGTCTTGTGACCAGAGAAGAATAGTGGGATCTTTGAGCTTGGTTAACGGTTTACTTTCTTTATCGAACATGATAACGTCCTGATTTGTATAGTGAAATTTGATGAAATCTTGGTATTTGTCATCGGGTGTAGTAAAATTGATGGTTCTAAGTTCAGGTAGAAGACGGGATAATCCGTCTGCATTGGAGTTAATACGACCGGGTTTGTATTTTATGTCGTACTCGTATTCGTTCATTCTCAATCTCCAGCGAACGAGTCGAGACGAGGGATTCTGGCAATTAAACAACCACTGCAGACGCCTATGATCTGTATAGATCGTGAACTTTCGGCTAGAGATAGGGCCGGAAATGTTCCATAGAATTTAGGATCGCTAATAGTTCTTTTTCAGTGGTGGAGTAATTAGTTTCGGCAGGGTTCAGAGTGCGGGAATAATATGAAATAGGTAGATCTTCACCGTTGGTAAATTGTGATAGAACTCCTGCAATACCGATATTAGAGGCATCTGTGGTCAAGACAAATTCTTTTGAGAAGTCTGGATATTGTAAAATCGGTTTTTGAACTAATTCTTGTTTCAGACGTTGAAACGCGGTTTCCTGTTCTTGGGACCACTGGTATTCAGAGTCCTTTTTTAATAGTTTAGTAAGGGGTTTAGCGATGGTTGAGAAATCCTTGATAAATTTACGATAATATCCTATCATTCCCAGGAATATACGTACTTCTTTGGGGTTTCGAGGTTTTTGTACGTTGTAAATGGCGTCAATTTTCGATGAATTTGGTTGTAAGCCTTTGTCCGAGATTACGTGGCCTAAATATTGACAGGACTTGTTTAGGAATTCGCATTTATCTGGCTGGAGTTTAAGATTATTAGCTCTTAAACGTGTTGGTAAATCTTTACTATGCAACGTTGGTGGCTTAGCTGATTGTTGTACATCTGGATAAATCCATGAACGCTTTTTATACCGATTCATACCCTTTACATTTACAGCGCAAAAATAGCAGTCATCAAAGTGGTTTCTTGGCTCTCTCCAAGTCATCGGTATTCCAAATGGCAGCCCTTTTCGACCTCCTTGTGTCCAGTATCTGAGTGACTCCACACAAGTTTTACAAACTATGCGGAACCCAACATTTATCTTGCTGTCCAAGGTGTTTTCCAAAATATGCCTGATAAGCTTGTTTCACGAAATCGTTTATATTCCTTCGTTGCTTTTCCTGACAATATTTACCACATATATAGCAGAAATGGTCGGGATTATTAACACAGGACTTGCGTGATGATCCACTCATACTTTTTTATTTTCAAAAACTACGTCAAGATGACAATAAAAATGACACAAGAATGAGTAAACTACACCGAATAGTGATCAAAAAAGACAATGTTAAAATTTTAAGGCTATTTGATATTTCGAGGGTTTTGTTATTTTAATAAAAATACCAGTTCCACAATTTATACAATGAAAACAAGTTGACGAGGAAAAGAGCAATAAATAGAAAACGCGTATGCGATCCCAGATGTGTAACACTCTGCTATACCACCAATGTTGCTTAGTAAAGATTTACCAATATAGGTGTTTACTTGTAATTTTATGAAATGTTAGATAGTATTAAAAACGAAAAAATAGTGAAAGTGAATGCGAAGGCTGTAGTCCTATACGTCAATGGCCATCTTAGGGTGAGCTTGATATTATATATTTTTCCCAATCAGACAACTAATTGTCGATTTATGGTAAATTATGTAAACCTGTCTTTTCATTTTATATAGATCGGTTTATCACGAAAACTAGAGTCAATTCAAACAATCTAATTTATAGCATAAGAACTTCATAATGATGTGCATTAAATTGGCTCCATAAAATTAGGCCGCAGAAAAAAAAATTGTTTAGTTCCCCTGTGTAATAGTTGTTTATTTTTAAGGGCATAAACCATGAGTTTATGGGATTTTAATTGGCACCAGGGTCCATATACAACGTTTTATTTTATTTTGGTCTGTTCAAGATCTATAAAGATCTTCCAGACGCTAACTACTCGACGTATTCCTATATTTTTCCCCTCATAAGCCCATTCGGTTTAGTGTCAAATCATCAAAATAGTTGTTCCTGATTGCTAGTTAAGGTCTTAAACCAAGAATTATAGACCAAAATAAAATAAATAAATAATATTAAAAAAATCAAAATTACCTTTTCTTCCTCGAAATATTTCGAGTGTTTGTTTTTTAAATGCTGCCGTAAGTTAGTTGTGCCTCCTCCTGTTCTTATTTTTTTTAAACATATGGAGCACTGTGCTTCGCTTTCGCTGCACTTAGTAAAATATTTCCACACTATGGATGACATAGCGGAAATATTTATAACAACAATATTAATCAACCACGCAGACAACGACGCCCAAATCACAGAACAGTCAACGAGTCAACACCACAACACGGTCAACACTGAATACTGCTCTGAAGTTAGTAACTGAGTGATCAATTGTCTCAGTGTCGCCACCTTACTATTAGAGAAATATAAAATTATTAATTTGTGAAATTATTTATTGTTAGAATTTAATGGCTTTATCCGGTTATTGCATATTAAAAAAACCCGGTTAAAATTGCGACAAAAAAATAATCGGAAAAATCGGTTAATAAAAAGTAAAACACCGGTTTTCTGTATAAACCGGTAGGTGTTTCCCATCCCTAGCGGTAACTCGTCATTGGAAACGAGTGAGAAAGCGGTATCGTCACCTAACGAGATCTTCTCTACCATCTCCAGCCTCCAAGGGAGTATGCACAAGGGGCCCACTGGAGCCTAAGTGCGCGTAAAAATTACGCACCCCTCTACATACGTACATACATGCGCACTATGTGTTAAAATAAGAGCAACACTATCCTCTCTAGATTAGTACGGCACACACGCGTGAAATTTGATTTCTATATACAATAGCGTCTTTTACACCAAGAGTTTCTTCGACAGTTTTGGAGCATACAATCCATAGCGCGCGTACCAAAACTGCCCTTGTAAACATGCCGATCTTATGGCGGCTGTACACTCTCGCGCGAGTGCTCTCGCGATGTCTCGTCGAGAGCTCTCGCGCGAGAGGTCGAGGGACGAGCGCGACCCTGTACACTCTCGTTTATTAAGTACGCTTTGCGAACACCGAGAAGATGGACGCGTTACAAGTTACGGCTGCTGTAACCCTATGCGCCTTATATGGCAAAAGAAAATTTTTTTGAGAATTTCGAAACCCATACCCTCTACTTTTTTTATAAATGCTAAAATGTACTTAAATATGAAATTTCATATTTGTAGCATGATTGCAACCCGTGCCGACCCAGCTCTAAAGTTTAATAAAAAATGGTGTTTTGGCCTGACATTTTGGTTTGATCCAAAACTAATTAAAATGCAACAAATAAAGTAAATATGAGTAAAAATAAAATAAGATCAACATAAACTTTTATTTAAATACAATTTATAATAATAATTAATTAGGGTAACTTCTCTTTAGTGTAGTTTTTTTACAGTCTGGATACAGATTTCTATGTTCCTGATAAGTCCATTAAAATCTTGCATTAATTTAACAGTTCTTTCAGCAGTGTCATTTACGACCTTCAAACGATTTATTCGTCTTCTAGTTTCCAAAAAAGTAGGATTGTCACCCCAAGAAGATATATCTTCCCGAAGAAAACTGTCATCGATCTGCAGTCGAGATAGAAATTGTTTGCTTCTTTGAGTCACAAAATCATCCAGCGTCATATCTGAAAGAAAGGAAAAACAGTTTAAATAAGCAAAAACTAAGCCACGAAACTTGGAAAAAAAGAAACAAGAAAATATTAAGCTTACTAAACAAATTTTGCGTAATTTCTTCCTTCGATGGGACATAGCCTTTAACGGAATGTGAACTGTCGTCTCTGTTTAAATTATTTATCATTTTTGTCTTGGTTTTGGAATCAACTTCTTCATCAAACAGTGATAACATGACTGTTTCTTCACCCAAATACCATAAATGATGAACAAACTTGCTTATGGATTCAGCCATTTTCAATTTAATATAATTAAAAAATTAAAAATTTAAGGAAGTAAAAATTAAATTATTTTTTAAATTAAATTAAATAATAGTATTGTTACCACCCCCGAGCGTGAGGTGGTAAGAGGCCTCCGAGTATATTCTCGGAGAAGGGTATTCTCCTCGGGTCCACTCTTTATAGGAGCCTCGTAACGTTTTCAAGTGTGTCAAAAGACAAGAGGGAAAGGAGCAAGCGGAGGATGTAAAAAAAACAAAATGCAAAAGGTAAATAAAACTTTGAATTAATTAATGACAATACTTTAATTTATTTTCTTTTAGACACAAATCAAATACAAAAGAAAACAGTAAATAATTCTATCTATAGTCCAGCCGTCGAATTTGTGCAGTGATAAATCACCGTGACAGGTAGGTAAATTTCTCACATCGTCGGTCACCCTGTCCGGATTCGTCAAAGTAAGTGTCCACACCCCTTCTGGGGGTAGCGCACTGAGCGCGTTACTGGGGACAAAAAAATAATAAAAGCCGCCGACGCACTGTGAACGGTATTCATAACTTCTTATCTGACTGTAAAGGCAGGTATATTCTCGTATAGTGTAGCTGCGCCTTATAGATCCTGGTGGGAGTAGGCGGTTACATAACGAAGGAACCGACTACCCCTTTTTTTTGTAAGTACCTGTCACTGTGATTTACCACTGCACAAATTCGACGGCTCGACTATAGTACTAAAATAATTTTTTTTTTTGGGTTGATTGATACCTGGCTTTCTTCTCTTATTTTTCTCTTTTTTTTAGTCTTTTCCACTTTTCACTCCCACACTTTACCCACGTCTCTACTCTAACCTTACCTCTAACTTCTTCTTCTCTACTCCCTAACTTCTTTTTCTCTCCTCTTCTCACGAGTCCCTCATCCGTTGTCCCCACTCGCAAAATATTTCTGTACTTCCCCGAATTTAATATATAAATCTTTTCTGACTTGTTACAGTATTAAATATTATATACACTGTTGGACATAATTCACGAGCACACCCTATATAATCTGAACGCGTGAAGATAAATCCATGATATTTGCGGAGCACAAAGGTTTACTGTAGACGAGTTTATTCATCGAGTTGTTCCGTCGCGGCATTGTTGACTGAGCCGCTCTTCCAAGTGGAACATTCCGTCGCTATGGAGACCGAACTGGATGGAAAATACCGGTCGTTTTTAGTGTGGTGTGAGGAACCACATTGTTATCGTACTCTGTGCGTAATGGATGGGCGATCACGTTACTTAAGCGAGGAATGTTTGAGGGTATGCACATTGAGGGTGTATCGTTCCGTGAAATTGCGCGTCGCTTCGACCGGTGGTTATCGGCACTGCAACGGGCATGGCGAGAATGGTCTGAGGTAGGACAAAGGTACCTTCAGCCGCGGCCGGGAGGGCCCTGCGTGACGCCAGCACACGAGGATCGCGCTCTTGTGCTCAGCGCTTTAGCGTTGTGTGAGTCCTCCTCAAGGCAACTTGGAGCTGTTTGGCCACCGGCAGGGGAAGGCGCACTCACTACGCGAACTTTACGGCGGCGTTTGGTAGATAGTGGACTGCGCGTGCGTCGTGCGAAACAGCGGATTCCAGTAACATCCGAGCACCGCAGCATACGTCACGAATGGGTCAACGCTAGGTATTAGTGGGTTGCCGAGTAGAGGGACATTTTGTTTTCCGACGAATCAAGATTCGAATTGAGCACCGGTGATGCGCGAATTTTAGTTCGTCGGAGACGTGGTGATCGTCTACTCGAGCAGTGCGTGCAAGAATGCCCTATCCACCGACAACCCAGCATTATGGTTTGGGGTGCTATTACACACATGGTGGACGTACACGTCTGCTGCGTATATAGCAGACTATGACGGGTCAACGATACGTAGATGAGGTGCTACGGTCCGTTGCTACAGCACATCGGGCGTGTTGTACAGACTTTTGTGGAAGAGCATCATATACGAATGCTTCCATGGCTAGCTCGGTTTCCGCATCTGAATCCGATCAAACATGTTTGGGAAATGACTGGTCGGAGACTTCTACGTTATCCGGCTTCCTCGGCTAACGTTGAGGAGCTATGGAGGCGAGTTGAGGTGGCATGGTTGGCCATCCCTCTTGCTACAATACAGCGACTTATTGACTCCATGCTACGTCGTATAGCGATGGTACGCGAAGCTCACGGGGGATACTCTCGCTATTGATGTTTCTCCTCCCAGCAGAGTTGTGCCGCTCTCCATGTAAGAGTAAGTTACACTACTTTAGTACTACTTCCATACCAAATTTTATTGCGCTAGACACACGCGTTCAGATTATACAGGGTGTGCTCGTGAATTATTTCCAACAGTGTAATATATTAAATATTAATAAATTGATAAGGTATTGTGCAAATTTTACTTACTTCCAACTCCTCAAATTTCTTAAACAGGTTCTTCGGTGGTTTTGGTAGTTCTAGAAAAAAAGAAACAGCTTAAAACTAGTTGAAAATACTTCTCTTTAAGTAGTTTTTTATTTAGCGTATATTAAGTACAGGATAATATACAGGGTGTCCGTTGAGGTATCCTAGAAACTTTGTGTATGAATTCTATAATTAATTTTAAGCACAAATGATTCTATTCACTTTTCTCGAATTCCAAACGGTTGTTGAGATATCGAGGTTTGAAGTTGACAGATCATATGAATAGAATGCTAAACAGTACAACACATTGCTAGGCTGGCTATGGAAAAATTGCGGTTTATTTTAATAAAAGTTTAATGACACTGCAATTATTAAAGCTGCTCAATGTGACCACCGCCTTGTGCAATGCATAATTCAATCCTTTGTCGGAGCTCTCGTTTCCAGTTGTAGTTCTCCATATTGTTTTTTACCTCTCGAAACGCTGCATGAATGTTTTGTATAAGTGTCTTCACATGTCGTCACATGAAAAAATCTAATGGGGTGAGATTCGGAGATCATGGTGGCCAAGCAATGGGACCACCACAACCTATCCATCGATTTGGATACTGTTCATTGAGGAAATTCGTGACAATTCTTGCATAATGGGCGGGAGCACCATCATGTAAAAAGAACATTGTTCTTCTAATTTGAATAGGAATGTCCTCAAGTAATAGAGGTGGATCGTTCTCCAAAAAAGCCTGGTACATTTCGCTGTTCAAATTTCCGTCGAAAAAATGCGATCCAATAACAACATTATTAATTATTCCAGCCCAAACATTTACGAAGAATCTGCTCTGGAAATGGGTTTCTCGGACAGCATGAGGGTTTTCGAATCTCCACAAATGTTCGTTATGAAAATTGTTGATTCCATCTCTAGTAAATGTAGCTTCGTCACAAAAAAGAGTTCTTGAAAGAGTATTCAGACTATTTCTCCACCATTCACAAAGGAGAACTCTTTGGGAACTCGCTCGTAAATCCGATCATATTTTCTTTGTAAGGAATACTCCCTTTTTCAAAAATTCTTTGCAATCTTGATGTAATACAACGGCACTGCAATGTGTTACAGGTAACAGACACAAGAAGTTGTCTTCAACTTTGAACTTCACTGCAGTTCTTACAACAAGAGCCATGTGTTTAATGGTAGACTGATCTGTGCTCTCATCAGCTATCACTGAGAATTTTTCTTTCCGCAATAGATCTAATAATTTTTCATAAGAAACTTTTCCAGTTACATTTGTAATGATAGCATGTGCTTTTGTTCTTCCGAAGGTGAGTTGTTTTGCTAGTTCTGAATCTAGACATATTGATTGTACAAGATTCTTCATGTCATCCAAAAGATTATAATAATAGGACTACTAATCATTTATTATAATAATAGTTATTTATGTACCAAGTCGGCAAAGTGATGCTTTATCGAACGAGTCTGAGTTTGCGAGTCGAGCGAGCGAGGCGAGTAACAGGCGAGTTCGATAAAGACACTTTGCTGACGTGTTGCATACAACATTTTATCGCCAACCGCAAAATTTAACGATATGAAGATATTCTAACTTACCAATATTATGACATGTGTCAAACGATTTGTTTTGTTAATATACCTCGGTAAAGTTACACTATGTATCAAAGGTCGGTAATATAGTGGAGAGGGAAGTGCGCTTTCATACAGAAGGTACCGGGTTCAAATCCAGCTGTTCAACGGCATTTTTTTCAAATTGACAGCAATTAGCGGCAGGTAAAGTACTTTTATGTACTCATAGCATCTAGATACCTATTTCCCGCACAGGGAGGACATGCGGGAAACGCGTTTTCCCGCACAAATGCTTTTTGTTACCTCAACTAACAGGAATATTTAATGACCAAATGTGCATGTATATAAGAAAAGGTTAATAAGAACGTTTTATACATTCGTGTGCAGATAACACAGTTTTAAAATATTAAAAAAAATCTATAAAAATCAATTTGCAATCAATAAAATCAATATTGACGTTTTGAATTTCGGTTGATTTTTTCCTTCCAAAAACGCCACATGCACTCATATCGTCACACAGGGACGTTTTATAGAATACATATAGAATACATAAACTGATAAACAAAATACAACACAAAACCAATTTATCTAATAGCACTACTCTAACCAATAACAAAAAAGTGAACGATACAACATATAGATCAATATCATTTCCTGGAAAAATTTCCCACAAAATTAAAAACGTATTTAAACAATACGATATATGTTTATCTTTTAAAACAAAAAATACTCTAAGAAATATTCTAATAAATAACAAAAAATCTAAAAATAACCTCGCTATAACTCCAACCCTCCAACCGCGCTGTGTTATAACACGTGAAAATACAGATAATACCTAAAAAATATTCATGTTGGAGAATTTTTTAATTTATGTGTATAGTTTCTGACATAAGTTTATTTGTATTATTGTATTCTATTTAATTTTGATTTAATTGTACGTTATGTAGACGTCTTCTGAGGACGACCAAGTGGTCGAAATCGATTAGGACAATTAAAATAAATCAACATCAAACAGTATATTAAGAGAAATTTTAATTCAATTGTCATGCAACTTATCGTTCAAAATGAATGCAGGTTTTAAACGATCTATGCTGATGGTATCATGTAAGTTATTACGAAGAATCTTAAAGGTTTTTTCATATTTTTTAATAACCTTATAAGGTCCATCATAACTAAAATTAAGTGAAGGTCGACGACCTTCGATTCTAACAAAAACATAATTTGAATTAAATAAATCTTTATGAATAAAAGGTTTTGATTAACAATGGAATGATGAAGAAATTGGCTTAATTGCGGAGAAACTCTGTCGCAAATTTGATAAAAGTGGTTCAATTTCCACTTGTGAGGTAGAAGTAATAAAGAATTCTCCGGGCAATCGGAGTGTTTGACCGTATACTAATTCAGCGGAAGTACAACCGAGATCCTCTTTTAATGTAGATCGTAGTCGTAATAAAATGAGTGGAAGAGCGTCGTTCCACTTTTTACCAGAACTACTAGCAGTAATAGCGGTTTTGAGAGTTCGGCGAAATCTCTCTAAAATACCATTACTTTGTGGATGGTATGTGGAAGTGTGTATTTGATGGATACCAAGTATTTTATTAAATTGAGAAAAAAGTTTGGATTCAAACTGTTTGCCTCGATCATGGGTAATAGTGTGAGGTATACCGAATCTTGAAAAATGATGACGAAGTAATGTAGTCGCTATGGTGGAAGAGGTTATATCTTTGAGGGGAAACGCTTCAGGCCATCGAGTAAACCGATCAATAACGGTTAGTATGTAAGTACAACCAAGTGATGGGGAAAGAGGACCAATTAAATCAATATGTATATGTTCAAATCTACCTCTCGGAATGGGTATGTTCTGAGGAGGAGATTTGATATGTCTATGAACTTTCGCTTGTTGGCAATTTAGACAAGCTTTTGTCCATAATTGAATGTTTCTAGACATGTGAGGCCAAAAGAAGCGAGATTTAAGATTGTGAAGTGTTGATCGAATGCCAGATTGAGTTAAATTATGAAATTTATCAAAGAAATCTTTTCTCAAATTTTTAGGAATATAAATTCTGTTTGAAGTTAAAGAAGTTTCACACCAAACTTTGCATTTTGTATTTGCAACCGTTTGAAGAGATAATTGGTATGGAGTATTGGTCGAAAATTGATTGCGTAGAAGATGATTTAACTCGTCATCTTTGACTTGGGCTGCTCGTATGTCCTCAGGCGATGGATAATTAGATGAAAGGGATTCAATAGTGATTCGTGACAAAGCATCGGCTACAATATTAGAGTCACCTTTAATAAATTTGATATCTGAGGTAAATTGTGTTATATAATTTAGGTAACGGGTTTGGCGAGGAGTTTTATCTGCAAGACTAAAAAAGGAATTTATTAACGGTTTGTGATCAGTAAAAATTGTAAAATGATTTCCATGTAGGTAATGCTTAAAAAATTTAATGGCGGAATAAATTGCCAATAATTCACGATCAAAAGTGGAATATTTCGATTGAGTAGAAGTGAGCTTTTTTGAATAAAAAGCAAGTGGTGCTGTAAAATTATCAACTGCTTGCGAAAGAACGGCTCCCATAGCAGTGTCGGAAGCGTCTGTGGTTAAATGTAAAGCAGCACCAGGGCAAGGATGAGCTAAAGCGATCGAATTTGCTAAAGCACTTTTGGCCGAAACAAAAGAATTGGAATTTTCTTGAGACCAAAGTATAAGTTGTGTTTTGGAACGAAGGGAAGTTGCCAAATTATAAAGAGGTCGTAATATCTCTGAAAAATTTGGTACGAACCTGTGAAAGTAGTTTATCATCCCTAAAAATCTTTGAAGTTCCTTTAAATATGTAGGTTTTGGAAAATCATTAATAGATTTTACTTTCAATTGAGAAGGGCGGATTCCTTCTGAAGAGATTTCATGCGCAAGGAAATCTAAAGAGGAAACTCCAAAAAGACATTTTGATGGTTGGATATTGATACCGTAAGCGCTTAACCTCTCAAAGAGTGTTGATAAGTGAAGTAAATGGTCTTCTTCGTTTTTACTTGCGACAAGGATATCATCCAAATAGACAAAAATGAAATCTAGACCAGAAAGTACTTCGTTCATGAAGCGTTGGAACGTTTGGGCGGCATTTTTGTGGCCAAACGGCATTCTCAAAAATTCGAATAAGCCAAATGGTGTTGAAATCGCTGTTTTGGGAATATCTTCTTCAGCCACAGGTACCTGATGGTATGCACATACAAGATCGACTTTAGAAAATATTGTACAACCATGAAGATGCAGATTGAAGTCATGGATATGAGGTAATGGATAGCAATCAGGTATTGTGGCAAGGTTCAATTGACGATAGTCGCCACATGGCCGCCAATCATTCGAATCTTTTTTAGGCACCATGTGCAATGGGGAAGAAACTTTTGAAGAAGATGGCCGACAGATTCCAAGTGATTCCATGTGTTCAAATTCTTTTTTAGCGATAGAAAATTTTATGGGGTCTAAACGTCTTGGACGACAAAACGGCAAGTGAGTGTTTGTAATGATTCGATGTTGCGTTGTGTGTTTAATTGGAGATAAAAAATTAGGTGATGAAGTTAATTTTGGGAAAGATTTAACGAGAGAAGTGAATTTAGTTTCGATAGAGAAGAGTTTGGGTATTGGTATAAAAGATTTTTTGATGCTACCTATTGAAGATAATTTGGTAGTATTATCAATTAAACGACGATTTTTGATGTCGACGATAATGTCGAATTTGTTTAAGAAATCAGCGCCAATAATTGGTTTGTTAACATCAGCAATTGTGAAAATATGTGGAAAATTTCTTCTTAATTGCAATGTTAATGTTGACAATTTTTTTCCATAGGTAATTATTGGCGTACCATTTGCAGCCGTTAATGTAGAAATGGTATCTCTCTTATGTTTACGAAAGAATTTATAAGGCAGCACAGAGATGTCTGCTCCTGTATCAATCAGAAAATTTAAATTGGATTGGTTATCGTAAACATAAAGACGAGAACTGATTTGATTAATTATCGGGTGCGTTCGTCGTTCATTGAATTGTTTTGAATCAAGTTTTGAATTTATTGAATTGTTGTTCTCTAGCGAAACTTGTTTCAGTTTTTTTGGTTCTGTGAAGATGATTTGAAAGATTTGTCTTTAAAGGAATTATAAAACACATTCTTTTTCGCAGTTTCGTGCTTTATCGCCATACTTGGAATGATAATAACAAATATGGTTTTGACGTTGCCTGGAAGAACTTCTTGGACGAGGTGATCGATACCTTAACATCTTACAATTATAGCAAAGATTTGTTGCTATGTCAGGTTCGTTAAGTCGAGCAGCAACAGAGTTAATGCTCGTCTGGATATTTGATTGCCATTGATGAAGATGTCATAAACAATCGAAACTATCTCGGTAGGCAAATGCGTAATTACCAAATTATATTTTGTTTTATCATTAGTTATTCTTGACAGGTTGAATTGCGCTTCAATTTGGTGAAACCATGCACCTGGATTTGCATTCCAGAAGGGAGGCAATCTAATATTGGTGACAATGTCAACGCTTTGATCACCAGAAGTATTCATGATTGTGGTAGGATACTTATTTAGGTTTAAATAATTATATTGCTGATCAACACTTATTAACCCTTACCAGAAATCGAAATACCTGCAATGTAGGTTTCGTCTCTAAAAATCCGGATGTAGACTCGTGGATGGTCGCTGGATAGGTATCACCAAGTCGTTGTGGAAAAATAGCAGGCTCGGTCAGTGGTGCGAGGTTGGGGAGAATTGGATGAAGAAAACGACGAAGACAATTCTAATTTACGTCAAATCTTTTACTTCTTTCTACAAAACGTCGGGTTCTTATTGGTTCTTATAACTTAACGTTGGGTTACTTCTTTTTCGATGTCGGGTTAGTTCTTGTTCGGAGTCACCAATTTGTGGGACAATTTAAAAAGAGAGTAAAACCAATTTGCGTTACAACGTGACTTGACTTTTTATTTTATAATAATAATAATAAACAACACTTTTTGTATCTCTATGGATTTACAATTTTTGTTAAAAAAGAACTTATTACTATGATTTATATTTTGATGAATTCATTTATGATTTTTAATTTATAATTGTGGTGGTTGCCACACGGTGTTACCTGGATCATTGCCCAGCAGGATTTGATATGAAAGAAGGAAATCGTCACCATCGT
Source organism: Onthophagus taurus (assembly GCF_036711975.1). Taxonomy (NCBI): domain Eukaryota; kingdom Metazoa; phylum Arthropoda; class Insecta; order Coleoptera; family Scarabaeidae; genus Onthophagus; species Onthophagus taurus. The sequence continues at coordinate 30,726,403 of NC_091967.1, forward strand.
CCTTACAATTCGTCCCAATGCCACAACGATCAGTATTACTTAGAATAACTGTCTTGTAACCATCGACAAACTGAGAGGTGGATGGTTTCGTATTACCACCACATCTTGCAACACTAAAGATATTCTCTAAAGGGTCCTGATTTAAAGATCTCAAAGTGAGATGCTCAAAACCCATCCCCTTTAAAGAATTCCATAAATATCGTACATTGCCAATAGTTGCTAACAGTAGCTTGATCGTTGGCGGATTTCCTACACACTTACCACCGGAATAGAATTTAATACAATTTAACTGCCTCCTAGCACTATCCCAAAATGCAAGATGTTGGGAGTTCTAGTTAATTGGCACGCTAAAGGCTTTGTGGAGCTAGAAACCGAATTCATGGAATCAAATAAGTCATCCATGAACTTGACGAATATCGCTGTTCCCGCAGCATCCATAACACCTGTCTTCGATAGAATGTTTAGGAGGGAAGCGGTGGACCGGCTGAAAACTTGCGCGGCAAGTTTTAACATCATCTTCTGACGGTTAGTAGGATTTACGTGGGTAATCGTGAGCTTGGTAGCTCTGAATGCTCCACTATCCCCATCTAACTCGTACAGCCTATGAAGGTCGCTCCACTTGACTGTTTTTCCTTCGAATACAATACCTTTGGTCATCAAATTATTACTCATGCTTTTCAGCATGTGAGGGACATCAAAAAGATGAATAATTTGGTGGCCATCAATACTGTATACGAAGTGATTACCCTCTCTACCACATTCTACCGAAAGGCTACGCAAGGCGGCAACGTTCCACGAGCCGCCATCGTATACAGATGCTACGATGCGAAATTCAGTTAGTTTATGAACTGCTCGTACTACTTGCATGATCAATGCTTTGAGTATTGTTTTGAGTATATTGATTCGCAGCTGCATGCGCAAAATAGAAAGCAACTGGTTGCTTCCACATTTTCGCAACGCCACGAATCGTAAACACCAAAACATGATCAACAAGTTTATGACCTCGTTCTGTCCTTGTCTCCACAAATCTTTCAACATGCTAACTATTGTCCGTTACAATCAAACTTAAATTCTTCCCGATGTTCATCTCATCAAAGATAAGTATGCAGTAACGTTCATGCAGCGGCATTTGACTTGAAATATTCTTCAAGTGACAAAACAGTTTTTCATTAATACCACAAAAAAGTGACAGAACCTCAACGTTGTCACTGACAGAAGACATAGGATTTTTTTCAAATATCTGTAGCAACGAGGGCCATGTTTGTAAATTGACAAAAACAGTGCCTTTTCCTCGTTGCTGTAGCGCCGAGCCTTCTTGGTTTTTGCAAAATTTCTGAGAAGTGATGCTACAAATAATCTCAGAACCTTTGGCAAAGAATTAATATTTTTGATTTTTGATGTGCGCTGGTTTGAACGCTCTTCTATATTACGGAGCAGTTTAGATTTTGTTGAAGTGCTCAGGGTGGATCTTCTTGATACGGGAGTACCCGAGCGACTTATACCAGCAGCACGTTTTTGTCGTTTTGGGCCATTCAAAATAGAGTGTACATTCGGTACACTCTGTTTTTCGATTCGCAAAACGTCACTTTTTTTCCTTTTTGTTCACTTCATATCTTCATTAATGCGTGCAAATTTAAATCCAGTAATACCTTATCCATACCGTATACTCTCGTGTACGTTCTTTAGTTACGCATAAATGGTCACTTGGTGCACCGTTTGAAGCAACCAGTATATTCGATTTTATATCACCTTGCATTGTTGATACCACATCGTCACGCTGTCGTAATAATTTTTATATTCCGTACACTCTAATACTTCTACCCTACTCGAAACTATATCGCTAATTTTCCACAATTCGTGTAACGAGTCGTAAGCCAGGTAAAATATTTCTTACCCCCTTTCCATTTTCAACACTTTTCATACATTTTTTATACATTCACTGCTGCAGGCCATGCCGCTTACAACGAAATGTGGTGGTGTCGATAAATTACCAACAAAACTATTCACAATCAATTGTCTGCTATTAATCACATATTTCTTCATAATAATTCATAATAGCTTCTCTTAATTAATGCATTATATTGACAACACTTAAGTTACACGACGTGCCACCTTTCAGTAGTTGAAGCGTACTCTCTTTCCCAGCAATGACCGCCGCTACATATAATACATAACGTGCGTCATTTAGTGCTTACTATTAACTATCTTAACTTACTTAACAATTTGTTATTATTATTACACTATACCTCGTAACCGCTTAAAAAAAAAGTTTCTTATAGACTAAATTTTTTTTTTCTTATACAATTTTATTCTGCTTTTATGTACTTCAATACATTTATCATTAATATTAATTACTACATTTGGCGAACTAACTTTTACAATTTTATACGGACTGTTACACAATGATTCATACTTTGAACCGACTTCATTTCGTAATAAAATCTCATCCTCCTACTTTATACCTTTTTTGGTCGTATTTTATTTTTCGATTATATTTGGATGCATTCAAATTTTGTTCTGCATCTGCCCAAGCTTGTTGAAGTCTATATTTCAACTCTTTTGGGTAATTGTCTCATTGGCTCGATATTATGTTTTGAGTGTTTGAATTTTTGACAATCGTCACATTTTTTAACAAATCTGACAAAAAGTATGTTTTCTTTATATTATAATATAAAGTGATGACTGAAAGCTGTTAACTAATTAACGTTATCTCTTCACCTTATATCAATGTGTTTTTGAATTCATTTATTTTTTTTCTGGGAAATTCTCTGAAAATATACTTCAAAAATAAGTAAGGGAACTATCAATTTTAAATCCATCTTAGCTCGAGCGTATACCTACCGTCCACCATTTAACTGGCCGATTGTATTTCGACAGGTAGTCGACGAAGATACGTTGGTTTTTCCGGCGAAATTCCGCATTTTGTTTAATTTTTATGCGAAAAACTAATAAACTGATATTTGTTTGTGAGGTACCGTTGGATTCGTATTGGTTTCATCTTTCGGAAGATACCATAATATACTGGGTGTTCCATTTAATAAAGCAAAGTGGATCCATTTTCCGGAAAAACTAAAAGCGATAGCAAAATTTTGCATAAGAAAATATTTGTGCTGATAAAATATAGAACCTGACGTTTTTTTGCTCATATTGATATCTCAATCTGTTCGGAAGTTAAAAAGGGGGGGTTACTTTTCGCTAGCTGTATACAGTGTGTCCCCGGATTGTGTCCCCGTATGGTATAATTGACGATAAATTTTTGAATTCAAATTCCATCTTTTACAATTAAAGTCTGGATGTCATAAAACGAAATATAACCAAGTTTTACGTTAAATGTCCTCAAAGTACCAAAGTTAACGCAAGAAGTTTGATAACCGTTGCAAGTAAAGTGGTCTTTCTGAGCAATGTACAGCAAAAGTTGATTAAAATAAAATGTTTGTTATGTTAAATTATAGTGATATGCCGAATTTTATTAATTTAGGATATAAAAGCAAAATGCAGATTTTCAAATCATAAGATTAACAAAACATTTTCAGTGTACAGGGTGGTTCAAATTCGATGTCCGAATAGGCTAACTCGGAAACTATAAGAGTTAGACAAAAAGTAGCTTACATGTCATGATCTCGTTTTTCGAGAAACTGCTAATGCCGAAAACCTCATAGCGCTATCGTCTTTTGTTTTTCCCCTAGAGGCCAAAATTGGAAATATCGTAAAACCAGCAAGTGCAATTATCTTCGTTATTATTATAGGTGGAGTATTATAACTAAGACATTATATGGACACTTTTTTGTAGAGAATTGGATGACGTAGTCAAAAAAATTTTTTCGGTTTTAGATTTTGAGATATTATCACAATTTTCGTTTTTTTAAATGGAAACAACCACTGATTATTCGCTTATTAAATTCGTTATTTTTTTCTGATTACAAAAATATAGGGTTCGACAGGTCTATTTCTTATTGTTTTAGAATAAAGCCAAAAATAAACATTTTTTATAAAATTTCCATCTAGTATCATCGGCGAAATTAAATTTACAGTTTCCTGTAAATTACGGGGCGGTAGGTAAAATCTAAAAAGTTAACAATTAAATAAGAAGATAACTTCTGGTATTTAAAAACAAATAATTATGTTTATTACACCAACTGTTAATACGGAAATATTTAATGACTTGCATTGCTTCACACTATTTTATTAGCAACTTGATAAATTATTAAGTGGCAGATTTTAGAAATTGTAGGTTTACTACATACCTACATTTCTTAATACTTTATGAATAACTTTTAAAAATTTTCACATCTATAAGATTGACATTATTTAATATATTATTTGTTTTTGTTAGATCAAATAGTATTTATAAATATTTTATTAACGCAAAAAAATAGTAATTTAACAACAAATACTAATAATTTTATTTTCCAAATATTATTAAAACAATGCTACAAAAAATGCTCAAATTGACCTCCTCTTTTTTCGATGCAAATTTCACAACGCTTTCTAACACTGTTTATTGCGTTAAATATACTTATATTTGGAATAGAATTGAGACAATGCTCAAAATTTATCTTTAATTCTCTTATATTTCCATTATCCATTAAATATAACTGGTTTTTGATGTAGCCCCAGAGAAAAAAATCCAGTGGCGTCAAATCCGGTGATCTTGGTGGCCACCGATGGTTTCCGCTGGAACCAATCCAGTTGTCTTCAAAATTAATATTTAAAAAATCAGTTATACGCCTAGCAGTATGCGCAGGAGCGCCATCATGTTGAAAATATAGTTTTTCCGCATCACGTAAAGGTAAACCATCAACATATCTTTCAATGTGGTTTGTTAATATGTTTAAATACCGTTCCGCATTTAAATTTTCTTGGTATATTTGATATGCCAAAACTTCATTATTTAGCAATGCTACCCATACGTTAAAACCAAAGCGACCTTGAGTACGCCTTTCAATGGTATTTTGGGGATTAACGTTCGACCATATATGTTGGTTATTTCTGTTAAATATCCCCGCACTGCTAATGTGTGCTTCATCGGTCCAGATAATTGCTCTACTGAAAACTGGGTTTTCATTAACCTGATCTACGTACCAACGGCAAAATTCAAGCCTTCTTTGGGTATCACCATCTCGTAAATGATGTATGATTCGAGGAACGTATGGCTTATACTTGTGTTTATGAAAAACACGAAGACAGCGATTTCTGGAAATACCAAGATCATTCTCCATTTCGCGGCTTGATATCGACGAATTTGCTGTAACTGCCGCTAAAACATTTATTTCTTCGTCTTCATTTTCTTTATAATACGATTTTGGTCTAGGCTTTTTAAAAGAACCGAATGTTTTTAAATTTTTTTCTAAACGACTAAATATTTTCGCATTTGGCTGCCTTCTTTCCGGATATCTATTAAAATACAACTCTGCAGCCAATTCACTACTTTTATTTTGTAATATGTAACATTCTAACATGTCAAACTTTTCAAAGTTTTCGTAATTCATCTTTAAAACAGGATTTTTAAAGTGACACTTTTTGAATACAAACAAATGTTGCTATGTTTATTTGAATTCAAAAGAAAAATATATGAGCGCCATCTATCAATAATTTATTAAGTCATTTAATAATAATATTAAATATTAATAAAAAATGTGAAATAATGCAATCTATTCCAACTTTTGTGTAAAACATATATAAATTAAACAGTTCAACAAATTTATTTGTTTCAAACATCAGAAATTTGTTTCTTTAATTTTTAGTTATAGTACCATAATTTACAGGAAACTGTAAATTTAATTTCGTCGATGACACTAGATGGAAATTTAAAAAAAAAGTTTATTTTTGGCTTTATTCTAAAACAATAAGAAATAGACCTGTCGAACCCTATATTTTTGTAATCAGAAAAAAATAACGAATTTAATAAGCGAATAATCAGTGGTTGTTTCCATTTAAAAAAACGAAAATTGTGATGATATCTCAAAATCTAAACCGAAAAAATTTTTTTGACTACGTCATCCAATTCTCTGTAAAAAAGTGTCCATATAATGTCTTAGTTATAATACTCCACCTATAATAATAACGAAGATAATTGCACTTGCTGGTTTTACGATATTTCCAATTTTGGCCTCTAGGGGAAAAACAAAAGACGATAGCGCTATGAGGTTTTCGGCATTAGCAGTTTCTCGAAAAACGAGATCATGACATGTAAGCTACTTTTTTTCTAACTCTTATAGTTTCCGAGTTAGCCTATTCGGACATCGAATTTGAACCACCCTGTACATACACTTTTTGTTTTACATAACCACAAAAATAAAATCCCATAATAGATAAATTCGGACTTCTTGACGGCCATGGTTGCGGACCATATCTACAAATCCATCTTTTTCCAAATAACGTTTAAATACTTTTTAATTAAAATGGTCGAATGTGTGCCGCAACCATCTTGTCGAAAATATAATTTATTGCGTTTTTCTAAAAGCACACCGTGAAGATAATTAAATAAACAATTTTCTGGTATTTCCAAATATAGGTGTTGATTCAAATTGCCGTTTATGAAGGAAGTTTCTGGGAATACTGGCGTTTACAAGCAGCGTTTACAATTATGCGATAATGTGGATTAGTCTTTGATCAGAATCGACAATTTTGTGATGTAACCACTCCATTAGTGGTGAACGATGCTTCGTCCGAAAATATTATGCTTTTTAAAAAAGTTTTGTCTTTCAAAATTTTGTACCCAAGCCACAAACAATAATCTAAACGTTTTGCTTCATCACCTAATTCGATAGTGTGATTAAATTTTGGTTTATACAGCAATATTTTATTTTCTCGATAAATTCTTTGTACATGGGATTTACTTATACCGACTTGAACTGCCCTTTCTCTTAACGATACTTTACCGTAATCCATTGCGTTTGATACTGCAACAATCGACCCCACATCATGTTCATCTAAAAGCTTTTTTTCCTTTCTTTTATTTTCCACATTGCCTGTTTCTGAATTTTTTTAACAACTCTCTTAATTGTTTTTGTAGTACTAAAAATCCAAATTTTTCCTCAAATTGCCTTAAAACTGCATTGTAACTAATGTTCCCCAATCCATAGCACTGCACTATAAATATTTTATATTGTAATGTAAACATGATCAATTAATATTTGACAATAGGCTAAAGCTGAGCTATCAAATGATAATTGTTAGTTCACTCAGATCATTTGTTTTTATTGTAAAACGAAATAAAAGAAAAAAATTATCAAGAAAAAACTAATTTTTTCTTTTATGTACTAAATTAATAAAATTCCGCATATGGCTATAATTTAACATAACAAACATTTTATCTTAATCAACTTTTGCTGTACATTGCTCAGAAAGACCACTTTATCTGCAACGGTTAACAAACTTCTTGCGTTAAGTTTGGTAGTTTGAGAACATTTAACGTAAAACTTGGTTATATTTCGTTTTGTGACATCCAGACTTTAATTGTAAAAGATGGAATTTGAATTCAAAAATTTATCGTCAATTATACCTTACGGGGACACAATCCGGGGACACACTGTATATATATATATTTCTTATCTGAATCCCAATTTTCTCCAATAATCTCTGAAAATTATTGGCACAAAAAATTATATGATGCAACAATAGTAATTCCAAAAAAAATAAAATAGAATTGAAAATAAAAATTAAAAGACTACAACAAAAAAAAAAAGAATCATCAAATCAAAAAGAATTATTAAACAAGATTTACACAATCGAATAACGTACCTTATGTGACGAAAAAGCCTTAACCCAACCAAAAATTCAACAATTGAAAACTTTTTCTTAAATAACTACGCTTTCTTATAACGTTTACGGAGCGTAAGATAATATGATTCTCTTTACTCAAAGATTAGAACGATACTGGCAAATCAACCACCCGTCGCTCGTTACAAACCTTCGAACCAATCAAAAAGCGACAACCTGAAACCAAAACCGACCAAAACCAGTCTCTAACAACAATCTGAATTCAAATTTTTAAAAATTCAGACGACAAGAATTTTAATCAAACACAAAAATATAAGTAACGGAAAACAAAACCGTTACAGGTGGGCGATTATTAGTTCAGACATTGGATGATTAGGTTATTTAGTTCCGACATGGGAGTGGTGAGTTCAAACAAATCGGATGTGCTTGTTTGTTGCGATTGGTACGTGAGGAGCGGTTTTGTTGCCGGCAATAATGTTCCACGGGGTGGACATTGTTTTTAGGAGCTGGGGGAAGAATCTTTTGGGAGATAGTTGGTGGTTTTTGAGGAAGTCTTACGTTTCGTTTTCGTAGGGCTTCTGCGTACTTCGGACAATCGGTAGAGTTTATCGCGCACTCGGCTGTTTTGTGTTCGCCTGTACACTTTACGCACCTGGGTTTCGCGTAACAATTGGACGTTAAGGCTGGATTTGGTGCTCGACCGACAATCTGCGCTGATGAGTCGGTCCTGACGAAACGCGCTCAGCGTCAGCTCGCTGTTTGTTCAGTGCTTCGCTACTTGACGAACGGAAGCAGCCAATGACAGTCCCAATAAAAATGAACGCGTTAAGGAATTGTATCATACTCGGATATTATATTCGAAAACGAAGTCGAAATAAAAATAGAAGACGCTATCATGTTCACCCAATAATTGCACAAAGACAGTTACAAGGAGAATTTAGCACGTTATATTCGAAACTACGAGAGCACGAGGACAAATTTTTCGACTACTTTAGAATGTCTATCAGATGTTTTGATGAATTAGTAGCAAAATTTGAAGAAAATATAAAACGTCAAAATATGTTTAGAGCTCCAGTATCACCAACGGAAAGAGTGGCCGTCACTTTAAGGTACGTATTGTATAAAGTTTCATATATATATATATACACAAATAACTTTTTAAGTAGTGTTTATACAGAAGCATAAAAAAGTTATTTAAGGTTAAGATAATCTGATAAATCAGAATTTGAATTGACGCCTCCGATTTGCATGTTGGAGTGTTCGTCTACTCTTATTTCGTGAGATTCACCTCCATCTGCAAAGATAGTTGCTTGTGATGCTGGTGATGTTAAAATGATAGAGGAAATGGAAGATTCAGGGCGACCATAAGAATCAGTAGATGATCCAGGGTGACCATAACCAACATTTAAAGTAGAGTTATTAGTTATTTCCATTGCGATTTTAATTACTTCTGAGCGGAAATGTAATTTTTGCTGTATGGTAAAATTTTTAGTAATTGGCAAAAGAGAAGCAAAAAATGCCATATCGTCATTTTGCAACATGGCTGTGTTGTCCTTAAACATCTTTACCATTTCCCTCTCAAATTCGTCGTTTTCCGCATCATTTTTATTCCTTTTTAGACGGTTTCTCTTAGTTCCTGGGAAGTTGGGTGGAATAACAGAAGTGATTTGGGAAGTCCCCTCTGTACTAGAACTTATTGAATTTTGAGTATTACTTGTTGTACTCATTGTCGGTAGAGCCGTTGTGATAACATTAGTGTCTTCTATGGTTTCGCTTCTTGGTGTCATATTAGTTATTGTGGATTGACTTTTTTGAAGTGAATCTTCGATGCCCACCGCATGATGTTTATCAAGAAATTCCATCAGGTCGAAGTATACATATTTTTTCAGCTTTCCACCTCCTGCCCCAGACCTGGTGTTTTTTAATGTATTTCTGCATCTAACATACCGGTCATTTGCAGTTTTCCACCGTTGTTGTATGCTTCTGTCTACAAGAAAATAAAATGATTAGTGTGTATTTTGGTTTTAGGTTTCTTGCGACTGGACAAACATTCGCAGATCTTCATTTTAGTTACCGGCTTGGTATAGTAACCATCAGTGGTATTGTAAAAGAAGTATGTGCAAATATATGGAACGTACTTCAGGAAGAATGTCTTTCGATCCCTAGGTCAGAAGACGGATGGCTCACAATAGCAGCCGGCTTCAAACATAAGGCAAACTTACCTAACTGTGTTGGATGTATAGATGGAAAGCATGTTAGAATTATTCGTCCCGAACATAGTGGAAGCTTGTTCGCTAATTACAAAAAACATTATTCTATTGTTTTATTGGCGATGTGCGATGCTGACTATCGCTTTACATACATAAATGTAGGTTCATGTGGAACTGATTCCGATTCTTCAATATTCAAGAATACTACGTTGTATACCAAACTGCACAACGGCGAAATAATTTTACCACCTCCAACACCATTGCCTAACACAACCGCATTCGGTATATCGAATAAAATTTTGAGACCTTACGTACGTAGTAATATGACATGTAAAAAGAAAGTATTTAACTATAGGTTAAGTCGTGCAAGAATATATATCGAATCTACTTTTGGAATAATGACAAATAAATTTAGAATATTCCACAGACCTATGAACACTTCCGTGCCGAATACAATAAAAATAGTCAAAGCTTGTTGCGTTTTGCACAATTTCGTAAGAGAGCGAGATGGTTACAGAGAAGAGGATACGTATACCATTGATGGTTTGCAAGACCTTAATATCAATAGAAACCAGGTCAGGTGATACATTGAGGGATAAATTCGCCAACTATTTCACTTCCCCCAATGGTGCAGTGCCATGGCAAGACAATTGTATATTTTAATTACAAATTAAATAATAAAATGATATAAAATTTGTTTTATTCAGTGAACGTATCATCTTTTTTACTTACCTATATCTTTTTTGGTACCATCCGATAGATTCGAGCCAGCCATCCTTTTAACCTAGCAGCACGGTCTTTATATAAATTATGAGATAAGTCCCATAACTGTGGTTGAAGGCGCACTTCAGTAATTAATCGTTCAGTATCAATATTCATATTGTTGATGTGACTGTACATGCGCCGATGAATCAGTCAAGTAATGAATTGCATCATATACTTTACCGCCCGTCAGCTGACCGACGTTCGCCGGGCGGACGCGTTCGACCGACGGTCTTCGTCAGCGCTGCGTAGCCGTACGCACGCTGTTGTTCATCAGCGCAGCAGTGAATTGACCGATGCACTTACTATGATATAGGTACGCACGTTCGGATATCAGCGCCGACCGTCGGTCGAGCACTAAATTCAGCCTAAGTGTCTCCACATCAGACAGTTCTTGCACTGAATAAGCATTTTGTTATTCTTAACATGATCCCAGAACAACACGCGTGTTCTGAGGACATATCTAATCGATTCCTGGATCGTTTTCAAGGATTTAATTTTTGTGAAAGTTACCAGGAACATGGGGAATTTCGTTCCTCCCATCTTGAAGTATTTGCTTACTTCGATGTCGTATTCGTTTAGTATGTCCTCTTGTATATCCTTAGGTTCGATCTGATGCGGGAGTCCGTCTAGGACGAAGGCTTTTTCCCGCTCTTCTTCTGGCGTATGCGTATGGAAAGACACGTTGCTGGAGCGGAGTCGGTTTATTATATCTCTTCTGGCATCAGGGTTCGTCGTGTTGATTGTACATTGACCATTAGAATATCTTAGGCTATAGCTATTTTAACCGACCCACTTGACGTCGGTGGTGATTTTCGAGTGGTTTGAGAACCCGTCGATGTGCATGTGTGCACGGGATTGGATTGGGGCTTTTTTTATGGAGGCTATTTCCTCGGGAAGAAGGGAATATTTGTTCGACATGGGGATTGTAGCGATGATTTTTACGGTTGAGGTTGAGGGAATGGGTTCTGGTTGTTTGGAAATTTTGGTTACGGGAGGGTTTGAGGTTATTGTTTTACTAATTTTGAGTTTTTTAGGGCCTTGGGACTCGTCGCTGGAGACCTCCATTTCGTCGGAAATTTGTGAGGCTACGGAGTGTTCCGTAGTAACTGTGGAGTCTAAATCTTGTTCGTCAGTTGACGTACGTTTTAATTTTCGTGTCCGCCAGTTTGTGTTTGCCCATAGTGGGCCGCGTTTTAGTCACTTTTTCCTTATTTATTCTTTTTATTAAAAGTTTTAAAACTAAAAGGCACAATTTTACCATTTTCGATCGCACACCGGTACTTGCGCGAGTACCTAATTCAAATTCAAATAAAACTTTATTAATTATAATTTTTTTTTGAATGAGGTAATTACATTTCACTTAAGAACTAGGTAATATATCTTAAATATTTCATTTTAAACTTATCTGGGGCAGAGAGCATTTTAAGTTTGCTTTAGTTATATATCGCGGGTATTTACAGGGGGGATATTTACAGGGGGTATTGGGGAATAATAAATATATATACATATACACAGCCAGTTATTCTAATTCTTTTTCAGCAACTCGCTGGACGCCATAAACGGTTCTTTCAACCCAGGTGGTTAAAAATGTTTGGGCTGTTTGAGGTTAGGGATTTTGGGGCGTTTTGGGGATATTGGGAAAAGGGGGGGGGGGTTGTCAGTTGTAGGGGTTTTGTATGTTTTGGGAGTATGTGCTTGTTTATATGTCGGGCATGAGGTTTAGGTTGTTTATTTCGTGAGGAAATCGGTATTTCCTGTCTTGCGTGGGATGGCTGGTTATGTTTTGGATTATTGGATTTAGGTGGTATTTGGTGCTCTTATAGAATTTTTGGTTGAGTTTGGAGAGGACTTGTTTGATCGGTTTGGTTTGTGTGATTTCGTGGAGGTGATGGATGTTTATGTATCGATTGTAGTTGGAAATAATGCGGAGGGTTTTGTTTTAGCAGGTTTGGAGTTTCTTAAGGTTGGTTGGAGCGGCGTTAGACCAAATAGGGGCGGCGTACGTTAATGAGGGGCGCATGATGGTGGTGTAGAGGAGAGTTTTGTTTTTCAGAGATAGCGAACTTCTGGATATGAGAGGGTAAAGAGTAGTAGTAGTTTATATAAATAATTTAAACTCTTTTTAGAATTACAAGTTAGACGTGTCGTCTTGTTGAAAGTTTGTAATCGAATAAATTTACATCAAAATATCAACAAAATGGTAACATAGCAATTTGGGTAATTTGATAAAAAATTTTAATTTCTATGTGAAGGTAGGCTGTGTACGCTACAGAGGGTATATAGCTTTTATGGTGGAGGATGCTTTGGCGATGGATTTTTGGATGTGGTTGGAGAAGGTGAGTCTCTGGTCGAGTGTGATGCCTATAGTCGAGCCGTCGAATTTGTGCAGTGGTAAATCACCGTGACAGGTACTTACAAAAAAAGGGGTAGTCGGTTCCTTCGTTATGTAACCGCCTACTCCCGCCAGGGTCTATAAGGCGCAGCTACACTATACGACAATAAACCTTCTTTTACAGTGCGTCGGCGGCTTTTATTATTTTTTTGTCCCCAGTAACGCGCTCAGTGCGCTACCCCCAGGAGGGGTGTGGTCACTTACTTTGACGAATCCGAACAGGGCGACCTTCGATGTGAGAAATTTACCTACCTGTCACGGTGATTTATCACTGCACAAATTCGACGGCTCGACTATAGGTATTTGATTTCGGTTTTTAGGGGGATGTTGGAGATTTTTAAGGGAAAAGGGGGATTCTGGTTAGATGGTTATTTTTGGTGAATACTATGAATTCGGTTATAATATTTTTCTAGGAATCTGAGGTGGGTTTGGAGGGAAAGCATAGCTATTTTGGGGTCTCTGGAATGGGAATAAATTGCTGTATCGTCGGCGTAAGTGGCGATTTTGGTTTGAGGAATGTGGGGAAGGTCTGAGGTGAAGACATTGATAGGTGGGGGGAAATAACAGCGCCTTGGGGGACGCCGGATTGAATTTCTTTGGGATGGGAAAGGGTCGAGTTTAATTTTACTTGGATTTTTCGGTTGGTGAGGTAGCTGTGGATTAATTTAATGAAGTAGGGTGGATATTTGGATTGGATTAGTTTGTGGATGAGACGTTCGATCCAGACGGTGTCGAAGGTTTTCTCGAGGTCGAAGGAAACTAGGGCGGTGTGGGTGCGAGAGTTGAGTTTGTGTATTGCGTCGTTGACGATGCGGGAGATTTGGTGTGTGGTAGAGTGGTATTGTTGGAAGCCGAATTGGTGGTTGGGGATTGTGTTGTGGTCGAAGGCGTGGGAGGTGAGGCGGTCAAGGATAATTTTTTCTACTACCTTAGAGATGGAGGGTAGTAGAGATATGGGACGGTAGCGGGGGATTGAGGGGTCCTGTTAGGTTTGGGGATGGGAATTATATAATTGCGGATTTCCAGGCTGAGGGGTAGTGTTGGAATTTGAGTATATGGCGGGTGATGTAAGTTAGTTGGACTATTGCTTTTTTGGGGAGGTACTGGAGAAGGATGTTGGGGATGCCATCGTTGCCAGGAGCTTTAAAGGGTTTTAGGTGTTTGATAATAGATTTCAGGGTTGATGGGGTGATGTGGTGGAGGTCATCTGGAGGGTCGTATTCTTGTAAGAGGAAGTTTTGTGTGTGTGTTGAGCGATGTCGTTTTGTTGTGGGGATGTGTTGGGTTTGGCTTTGTGGATGTTCGAGAAGTGGGAGGCCAGGAGGTTTGCTTTCTCGGGATCCGTGAGTTTGAGGGAATTGTTATTGGAGTTGAGGTCGGGTATGGGTTTGAATTTGGATTTTAGTTTGCGGATTTCTTGCCAGATGGAATTGTCGTTGGGATTTAAGGATTGGAGTTTACGGGTCCAGGATTCGTTTCTGTGTGTTTTTAGTTGGTTTCGGATTACTTTGTTTAGGTGGAGGAATTTGAGTTGAATTCGGACGGTCAAAGTGAGTGCACGTGCTCTAAACAAGTATCGCGAGTCTCGTAAGCAGTTTCGTTTCACAAAATCAATCGTGTTTACAATTTCATATATTATTAATCTAACAAAATAATAAATCATGGAAAGCAATATATTTAAGGAAAGCTGCCTGCGGGCGTGTTTTCGACCGAATCTAGTATGGGCGAAAAACGAGGATCCGATCAGTTATCACCTCTAGAAGATGACATTCATAAACGATATTCTTTTAATCCAGATCTCTTAGCGCAAAATAGATTCCATGTTCTTGCTAATGAAGACAACAGTGATGATATTAATGACAACTCTTTGGAAAATAAATCCCAAAAAGGCCCTAAAGTACCTCCTATCTTTCTACATAACAAATCAAACCATAAAGAAATTATCAATGATATTAAAGCGTTAACCACTGAAAAATTTACAACCATTGTCAAAAATAATTCACTAAAAATCAACCTTACGTCTATAAACGATTATAGAACTTTAACTAAGTATTATACAGAGAAAAAACTTGAATTTCACACTTTTCAGGATCTAACAAAGAGAACTTTAGCCGTAGTGTTACGTAATGTTCCTATATCTCTAACAGACATTGAAATAAAAGATGAATTGACTACTTATTCATTACCTATAATTAGTGTTACAAGACTATTAAATAAAGTTAAACTTCCGATGCCATTATGTGCGGTTGAATTGGCTCCCAACGAAAAAGCCAAAGACATTTTTAATATCAAAGAAATATGTAATGCTTTAATTACAGTAGAGCCGAGGAAAAAGTCTCAAATTATACCGCAGTGCTTTAAATGTCAACGTTTTGGTCATACTAAAAATTATTGCTCACTAAAACCCAAATGTGTAAAATGCGGTGATGAGCATAATCATAAGGATTGTAAAAAGAAAAAGAGCGATCCCCCAAAATGCGCAAATTGCGGTGAAGAACATCCAGCCAATTACAGAGGTTGTCGCGCTCACACTGAATTACAACAACTACACCCACGTCAGATGAGAAGAACTACCACTAACTCAATTCATAGATCCACTTTCCGAACATCAGATCCTAATGTGTCATTTGCCAACATAATCCAAAAAAATTTACCATCCCAAAACACCAGTACTCCAAATCCACCTCCTAAAACATCAAATAATCCCGAAATGTCTACCATTGTTACATCAATCATGAACCTCCTAAAACAAATCATTACACCACTAATTTCGCAAATTAAAAATTACTTACTGAATGAATTATTCCTTTCCTTCCCACATGCCTAATCTCCCCATAAACGAAATCAAAAACATCAATATTTTAAACTTTAATGCGAATGGTCTGAAGAAGCAGAAGAATTTAATATCGGCTTTTTTGGCTCGTTATAATGTTGATTTAGCATGTATCACCGAAACTCATCTAGTTCTGGGAGAAGAGTTCCGAATTCCTGGTTTTAATATCTATAGATTTGACCGAAACTCTCAAACAGCTTCAGGCGGTGTAGCGATACTAATCAAACGCACATTAAAACATAAACCCTACGACCTAGTGAACATTTCGCTAGAGACGGTTGCTGTCCAACTTTATCCAAAGAACATGACACCAGTGACAATAATTTGTGCATACAGACAACCTAACCGTAAATTAATAAAAGAAGAAATTAGTCAACTATTGAATAATTATGGTCCCCTTATAATAATTGGAGATCTAAATAGTAAATTGAAAATATGGGGATGCCGAGCTGATAATCCATCAGGTTCATGTCTAGAAGAATTATCAAGTTTACATCAAATGCAAATACACACGCCAAACTCGTATACCTATTATCCATACAGAGACGATCATCTACCTGGCATACTGGATATAGTTATCACCAAAAACTTAATCTTCCCTTAGCTCAAACGGTCATAGAGGAATTGAATTCTGATCCTCTCCCGGTTTTTATCACGGTCGAAAAAGAAATTACCTTTAAACCGCCTATTCCTAAATTGATAAATGGAATTGTAGATTGGGAGGCCTTTGAATCAGAGATGAGCAGTATTAATTTACAAAATTCATATTTAAATCCTACCTCAATAGATAGGTCAATCTCATTACTTACTTCGACAATCAAAGATGTTATTAGAAAGTTTATTAAACCTAACAAAACTAATCGAACGAATTATTATTTACCACCCAAATATATTCTCGACCTAATCAAAGAAAAAAGAGGGGTCAGACGTAATTGGCAAAGAACACGTGATCCCGACTTAAAGCAGAAATTAAATAAACTGACTCATACCATTACTAAAGCTTTAGAATCCGATCGGATTGCTAATTATCAGAATCTTCTAAGCAATATGGATAATAAAGATCCGGGAATGTGGATAACAACAAAAAAAATACTGAGAAGACACGAAGAAATTCCTACAATTACTCATAACGGGAATCAGTTCTCTACTGATGAAGGAAAAACCCAAGCCTTTGCTGATTATCTTGAGTTAACATTTACTCCTCACATACCTCGATAAAGCAGGTCTTCTTCTGTTACTATTCAAGCATACAATGAAACTCATCTTCCGCGAATAGAAAGAGTAGATGAAGAAGTAACAAATGAAGAAATCACATATTTAATTAACAATCTACCCGATAGAACGGCCCCAGGGCATGACCTTATACCAAATCTAATTCTAAAACACCTCCCTTCGAATATTACTAGCCACTTAACTGATATCTTTAATTCAAGTTTAAAAATTGGTTACTTTACCGGTGACTTGGAAAAAAGCTAAGATACTTATGTTTCCCAAGCCAGGAAAACAGAGCACTCTTGTCTCCAATTACCGTCCTATAAGCCTCTTACCGACTCTCTCAAAATTGTTTGAAAAAGTTATAATACGAAGACTTCAAGATCAGCTGCTGGAAAGAAATGTTATCCCAAACATTCAGTTTGGTTTTCGAACGGGTCATTCAGCGATCCACCAGTTGGTGCGTGTTACAGAATTCATTGAGAAAGGTTTTGAAAATAAGCAATACACCACTATCGCCTTTTTAGATGTAGCTAAAGCCTTTGATACAGTTTGGACGGAGGGATTAAAATTCAAACTATTGCATCTAGGTCTAGATGACTATATTACCGCAATACTTATGTCATATCTTCAAGAACGAACTTTTTGTGTGAGAATAAATGGGACCTATTCAGATACAAGATGTATTAGAGCAGGAGTTCCTCAAGGAGGTATATTGTCACCAACCTTATTTAATATATTTATGCATGATATACCGTGCCAAAGATGCAATGAAAAAGCTTTGTTTGCTGACGATATGTTGATTATGACCCAAGGTAGTGATTTGGAGGAAGCTATACAACAGCTACAAGATGCTATTAACGACGTGCAGCAATGGCTTACTAAATGGTCCTTACACCTGAATGAAGACAAATGCGAATCAAAGATCTTTACGTTACGGCGTTACCGAAATCCAACACGCATAGTAATCAATAACACAGAACTTTATTGGAATCCTAAAGACAAAGCTGTCAAATACTTAGGCCTGCATCTTGATCAACGATTAAATTGGGGTATTCACGTAAACAACAGATTGAATTTGGGATATGCTCGATTGAAACAACTATTTCCTCTAATAAATAGAAAAAGTCATCTGAAAACTAAATGCACTATGTTGCTATATAAAGCTTTAATAAGATCTTTGGTTACCTATGCTTGCCCGGTATGGAGTATTGCTTCAGCAACAAATATCCGAAAATTACAAGCTCTACAAAACAAAATTCTACAGACGGCAGTAGATGCGCCATGGTTTATTCGCAATGAACAACTTCACTCTGAACTAAACATAATGAGTATTGAAAGTTTTATAAGAGGTGTAACTAAAAAATTTTACGAAAACATCAATAAGTGTTCCAGTGCTAGTAACTTTGATTTGGGTCTCAAAAATTTACATCAGCGACTTAAAAGGAAAATGCCTCAAGACTTACTGTAAGCTTAAATTAGATTCCCTCGGAAAGTTACTTTGTTCCTTAGTGAATTTAGACGTTATGTTAATGTATATATGAATTCAACCATGATGTAACATGTTTTAATGTATGTCGAGCTGGTTTTAATAAATTAAAAAAAAAAAGGTGGAGGAATTTGGTTTTGGTGTCAGGGTTGTGCGTGCGTTGGTGGAGGCGCCCGATGCGGTTTCGGTCCTTTATTAAGGCTAGTATGTGTGGAGGGGTTGTTGTGCGATGAAGGGATGTTTTGGTGATGAGGGGTATGGCGGCGTTTTCGTTGTCTAGGTGTTGTGTGTTGTCGATGATGGGTGTTGTTTGTATGGAGTTGTTGATGATGTGTTTGTAAAGGGACCAGTTGGCGGAGCGGAAGTTTAGGACTATTGCTTGTTCTTTGGGGGAGTGAGGTTGTTGTTGGAGTTTGATAGGGACGGGGCAGTGGTCAGATGATGGGTCATTGAGGGCGATTGGGTCCGGGAGTTCGGGGAGGTTTTTGGCTATGGCGATATCTATTGTTATGGGAGTGGATCCATTGTCCGGATAATGGGTTGGTTTTTGCGGGGCTAGGACGAATGCGTTTCGGGATTGCATGAAGTTGAAGAGGGTGCGGCCTTTTGTGTTTGTAATGTTTCAACCCCAGGAAAAGTGACGGGCGTTGAGGTCACCGATATGGATCTTATTGTGGGGAATTATTAATTGGGAGAGGTCTCGGTCTGTCAGAGTGGAGCTGGGACTGCTCTAGAGGCTTGAGATGTGGAGGTTGTTGGAGAGTTTGAGTGTGATAAGGTGTAGGTAGTTGAGGTCGGGTTGGGGGATTTTGACGTGTGGGATGGAGTTTTTGATGAGGATTCTTTGATTTTTGATGAGGCTAGGAGAAATCTTTTTTGTACATGATATAGACGGGAAAGGTTATTTTATCGAATGGGATGAGTTTGGTCTCGTTAAGGAGCAGGATATCTACGTCAAACCGGGAAAGGAAATCTGTTATTTCAAGGTTTTTGGGGATGAGGCTGTTGGTGTTGAAATGGACGATAGTTATGTTAGACATTGGAGAGATTATTACAAAGGAGTTGAGTAGCGTGGAGGAGGTTTCCTGGAGATTTGTCATTGATTATTTGGTTACGGAAGGTTTTTAGTGCGTTGATGAGGGCTGGGAACGCACTCAGATTTTGTCACTATCAATTCATCACCATATGGCTGTATTTCCAGAAGAGATTTGTAAGTTTTTGTATCGCCGTCACCTATGTAGTTGGTATATTTTACATTGCGAAGTTCTTCGGATCGTGTAAACATTTCAATAATGCCATCGACTTCCATTTTACCAGCGGTTCCTTTGTGATTGCATGTAAAATTTTCTTCATGTTCTGCCTACCAGTCATCAAACTCATCAGTACCATCTTTGTTACTCCAGTGATTACAGGCTTGACAAAATTTTTATTTTACCATCAAGTCTAAAACCTTATTGGAATATTTGCCAATCAAAGTGACTACGCCAAACAATGATGAAAATCCTCTCTTGCTCTAAGTTCCATCCCGTGAGACGGTCAAATGAGATAGCTCGTTTCCTGTTGCAACATTCTTTATCCTTTCTTCCTCTGCAGCTTTTCCGAGGAGCACGTCGGTCGTGGCTTTTGCAGCAGTCTACGCATTTTCCAGACAAGCATAATAGGTGTTTATCACTATTCCTTGACCCAAATCCATCATGCCGCAGAAAAGATTTATTCCTTGCAAGCCGATTCCAAGAAGACGCATTACAAAGACCAGTCGTCGATTGATTTCAAACGATTTGTTGCATATTTTCGGACAAGAGTCAATTTCAGTAGGGTCACAATCACACACGACACAGATTTTGAATCCCAAACCTTGCTCACCTTTCACATTAAACTTCACGTCCTTTTCACACTTCTTGCACTTTAGTAGGGCACTGAGCATGGAAAATACATGAATAAAATTAATTCACATCATTCATTTTTCTTTATTATATATTTATTATATATGGAAATATGGCCTTTTGAGATTATTGAATGGTTTTGTTGACGTTTTAAATAGAACAACTTTAACTTAAATTATATCGGACAGTACAAAACGATACAGACGCTTCGACGCCGTCTCTCTTTCTCTGTCTCTGTTGTATTAATTTTTTAGTTCCCAGCGCCACCGCTACAACCATAGAATATAAACATATTTTTTATTGATACCCAACATAATCAATTAAGTTATCAGCTATCGTTACAGCATTTTTATCTTTTACGTAATAAGCTTGTGCAAATTTAGAAAAATTATCAATTAGTGTAAGGAAAGTTGCATTATCTATTTTGAATAAATCAATGTGCATAATTTGCATCGGTTTTGTCGGTGTATCGGTTAATAATAAGGGTGCTTTAATCGGATGACGTTCATATTTTGCCCTCTGGCATATTTCACAATCTCCTATGTATTTTTCTATCATTTGCTGCATATTCTTCCATGAATAGTTTCTCTTGATTTCATTGATTGTTTCAACTATTCCTCGGTGGTTTGCTTTTCCTGTATGACATTGGTGAATGATTTCGATCTGTTTTTCGCGCTGGTTTATAATTTCAACTCTTCTTAAACATCTTTTTAATTTCATGCCTTTTCTTATAAATTTGTCTAAGAATACTTTACATGCCATCTTATAGATATCATCGTTGCAATAAATATAAAAGATTTGATCAGTTCCATAATCTTTTAAGGTTTCGAATAGATCATTATAAGCGTTATCTCGATTTAAATAGCATTTGTACATTTTTAGTTTTCCTAACGTTATGTCTATTGATGTTGGTAGGTTGTGATAATAGAAAAAGAATTGATTTGTCTTTGTATCGATTGGTCGTCTTCATGTTCCGATATCTGATTGCTGTTTAAGCTGTATTCGTCTTCGTCGTTTCTTTCGTTGGGATCTACTTGAACTTGAATAGACAATTGATCTTCTTGTAAAGCGTTTATCTCGACTCTACTTAATGCATCCGCGTTGGAATTAAATTTTCCTTTCTTGTATATAATCTGATAATCATATTGTTGGAGGTAAATTTTCCAGCGTTGTAGTTTCAAATTATTTTATCCTTCAAATTGTGTATCCACATAAGAGGTTTGTGATCCGTAACAAGTGTAAACTTGTAAACATATATGTAAGGTCGAAATTGTTTACAGGCATACACAACAGCTAGTTGTGTATGCCTAGCTTTTTCTACTGTTGAGTATTTTATTTCTGATTTCGATAGGGTTCGTGATGCATAGGCCACTGGTTTGTCATTTCCTATTGTCCCTTGGCTCAAAATTGCACCAATTGCGAAATTGTTCGCATCCGTCGTTATTACAAATGGTTGACTGAAATCAGAATATTTCAAGATAGGATCATTGCATAACAGTGTTTTACATTTTTCAAAACATTGTCGATATTCGTTATTAATTATAACTTGTTGGTCCTTTGCTAAACACTTAGTCATAGGTTTTAATATCTTCGTATAATCTCTTATGAATTTACGATAGTATCCTATGAGTCCTACAAAAGCTTTTATTTCAGTTTTTGTTTTTGTAATCAGACATTTCTTTATCGCTTCTACTTTTGATGGGTCCGGTTTTACTCCTTCACTCGTTATTAGATGACCTAAGTATCTTAATTCTTTTTGTAAAAATTCACATTTGTCCAGTGATATTTTTACTCCGTTTTGTTTTAGTCTTTGGAATACTTTTCCTAGTCGATCTCGGTGTTCTTGTAATGATGTTGAGAAAATTATTATGTCGTCCAGGTACACATGGCACATTTCATCTGTTAGACCTCGTAGGATGTTACCCATTGTTCTTTGAAAGGTGGATAGTGCGTTGCATAAACCAAACGACATACGATTAAACTCGTATAGACCCTGATCTGTTATAAATGCAGTTTTTTCTTTATCCTGTTCTTTTACTTCAATTTGGTGGTATCCTGAAGCTAGATCCAAGCTCGTGAAATAATTCGCTCTGCCTAATTTATCTAAAATTTCGTTGATGTTAGGTAACGGATATTTATCTTTTATGGTCTTTTCATTTAGTCGTCGATAATCGATAACTAACCTATATTTTTGAATGCCTGATGCGTCTAATTTTTTTGGTACTAATGAAATTGGGGATGACCATGGGGAACAACTTTCTCTGATAATTCCTTGATCCATCATTTTATCGATTTGCCTTTTTATCTCCATCTTTTGGTTGTAGGGTTTTCTATAAGGTTTCTGGTACACAGGAACATTGTCATTCAAATTTATTTCATGTTCACTTTGGAATGGAACGTTAAAGGTATATCATCGCTGTGTATTATTATGTCATGATTTTTGTGAATTAGGGTTTAATCAAATGGTTTATTCTTAATTTACTTTTTATTGTACTCATTTGAATGTTTTTTATTTCTTTTGGTGTCAACTTAGAAGGCTCTATGTTCTTATTGTCTTGATGGTATTCGTTGATATCTTACATCATGTTCCCCTCCACAATTTTTACAAAATTGAACATCTTTACAATTCTCTGATTTGTGACCAATTCTTAGGCATTTAAAACGTAAGATTGATTTATTCCATCCTACGTTTAAGCCATCTTTAATAATTAATTTCAACTTACCCGTTACTTCTACAACTACATGCTTTGTGAATCTGTTATCTTTTCCTTCAAATATTCTTTTAATTTTAATTTCTTTTTCAAAATCTTTTGGATTCTGATAGTTATCTCTAATATTTTCATTCTGTTTAAACAAACATTCTAAAATATTATTTTCCTTCATTTCATTATTAATTCCGAAAATAACTATACGCGGATTAAATTTTTTAATTTCCTTAATTTCTACAAATTAAATTTGTCTACAAACAATAAATCGGCAGTGTCTTCTGCGCCTTTTGCCAAACAACCATTTCTTGGTAACAAATATCAGAAATTAAAAAAAAAACTATACTTTGCTTTAAGCTCGTTTCTATAAGTTTTACTATTTAATTTCCATAATTTACATGCTAATATCCCCTAATTATATGATATTTCAAATATATTAATTATATTTTATTAAATCATTACTATTAAATTATTAATTAAATACAGGGTCCGGCAAAATGATCTCTCACATTTTAATCTTTAATAAAACGCCATTGTAAATGCTACTGAATTTTTTTATTTATTAACTGAAAATGTATGCTATGCCATTTGTTTGTATTCAGTTTTGAAAATTACTGAGTCCAAGTGGCGACCATTTTTTTCAATATACATTTGAAGCTGGTTTCTGAAAGTTCACTCGAGCAGTAATTTGAGGCGATATTCCTGTAATTTCTTGGTGTATTGCAGCTTTCAATTCGTCACTTCTTCGGGGATGGTGTTGAAAAACCTTCGCTTTCAGGTAGCCCCAAAGGAAAAAGTCGTATGGGGCAAGATCGGGCAAACGCGCAGGCCACCCAACGTCTCCACGTAACGAGATTACGTGTCCTGGAAACATTTCCCTTAAAACGTCCATTCTCCTTGCCGTATGAGCCGTAGCCCCATTGTGTTGAAACCACACATCTGGATGTTCAAGTTCTCTAAGTTTTGGTTCCAAAAAATTGCGTAATTGAAATGGAAATGAGCTTCGTCACTCGTTATCAAAAGAGCATTTTGTGGCAAGTTTTGAAGAATATCATTGGAACATGCTCTGCGATTTTCCCAGTACTGTTCACTCAGTTCTTGCACAATCATCATTTTGTATGGGTGGAATTTCAGATCGGCGTGTAAAATTCTTCTCACAGAACGATCTGACAAACGCAAAGCAGAGGCGTTTAGCAGCTGAACGGGTAGGAGATCGTTCAAGTGCTTCTCTTCAGCTGCAACATTTTCAGTTGTCCAAGCACTTCCATGTAATTCGGCAATTCTTCTTCCAAAAAGTGAAGGTAAGTTTCTGCACTAAGACGTCCTTAAAAAAAAATGAGGCCCAATAAGATGATTATTTAACTAGTCGCACCACACATTGATGGAGATACGATATTGATGGTTAACAACGATTGTTTCGTGTGGGTTTTGATCCGTGCAGATGTGGGAATTACGTGTGTTGTTAATATTCCTTGTAAACTGGGCCTCATCCGTAAGAAGTCTGTGTGAAATAACTTCTAAATTATTTTGTAACCAGTGGCAATACCGTACTCGATTTTCTAAATACTACGAATACTGGTAGAAGGACTTCGTTCAACTGTATGTAAAACTGCTTTTCTTTCTACACGACTATATGGGAATAATCCCGTCTCTCTCAAGCAACGAAAAACGTTTGAAAATGTTGTGTGGTGACGCACATATCGCCTAAGGTACTCCGCAGGTGCAGCACGTCCACTTCCATTGGAAAAACCATATCGGCATTAGTAAAATGCGACATAATGGCTTAAATTAATAAGACAGCACAAAAATTATTAATTTATCAAACATTAAATTGTCAAGACTAACCACATATATATTTTTTTAATTCCTTCGATACCTTCGAAATAAAAAGGAATTCACCTATAGGTGATATACCATTTTTTGATCGTAATGACCCCCGGAATATATCGACCTATGCAACGAAGACTATTGTAAGTCATTTTTGGTAGAACTGAGATATAAGCGTTTAAAGGTTTTGAACAGATTGCATTTTAAGAAATAAAATTTTCTATGTAAAAATTTCCTACTTGGTTGCTATAGATATCTTATACAGTGCTAGCGTAAAGTAACCCCTCCCTTAGTAACCCCTGTTTAAGCTGTATTCGTCTTCGTCGTTTCTTTCGTTGGGATCTACTTGAACTTGAATAGACAATTGATCTTCTTGTAAAGCGTTTATCTCGACTCTACTTAATGCATCCGCGTTGGAATTAAATTTTCCTTTCTTGTATATAATCTGATAATCATATTGTTGGAGGTAAATTTTCCAGCGTTGTAGTTTCAAATTATTTTATCCTTCAAATTGTGTATCCACATAAGAGGTTTGTGATCCGTAACAAGTGTAAACTTGTAAACATATATGTAAGGTCGAAATTGTTTACAGGCATACACAACAGCTAGTTGTGTATGCCTAGCTTTTTCTACTGTTGAGTATTTTATTTCTGATTTCGATAGGGTTCGTGATGCATAGGCCACTGGTTTGTCATTTCCTATTGTCCCTTGGCTCAAAATTGCACCAATTGCGAAATTGTTCGCATCCGTCGTTATTACAAATGGTTGACTGAAATCAGAATATTTCAAGATAGGATCATTGCATAACAGTGTTTTACATTTTTCAAAACATTGTCGATATTCGTTATTAATTATAACTTGTTGGTCCTTTGCTAAACACTTAGTCATAGGTTTTAATATCTTCGTATAATCTCTTATGAATTTACGATAGTATCCTATGAGTCCTACAAAAGCTTTTATTTCAGTTTTTGTTTTTGTAATCAGACATTTCTTTATCGCTTCTACTTTTGATGGGTCCGGTTTTACTCCTTCACTCGTTATTAGATGACCTAAGTATCTTAATTCTTTTTGTAAAAATTCACATTTGTCCAGTGATATTTTTACTCCGTTTTGTTTTAGTCTTTGGAATACTTTTCCTAGTCGATCTCGGTGTTCTTGTAATGATGTTGAGAAAATTATTATGTCGTCCAGGTACACATGGCACATTTCATCTGTTAGACCTCGTAGGATGTTACCCATTGTTCTTTGAAAGGTGGATAGTGCGTTGCATAAACCAAACGACATACGATTAAACTCGTATAGACCCTGATCTGTTATAAATGCAGTTTTTTCTTTATCCTGTTCTTTTACTTCAATTTGGTGGTATCCTGAAGCTAGATCCAAGCTCGTGAAATAATTCGCTCTGCCTAATTTATCTAAAATTTCGTTGATGTTAGGTAACGGATATTTATCTTTTATGGTCTTTTCATTTAGTCGTCGATAATCGATAACTAACCTATATTTTTGAATGCCTGATGCGTCTAATTTTTTTGGTACTAATGAAATTGGGGATGACCATGGGGAACAACTTTCTCTGATAATTCCTTGATCCATCATTTTATCGATTTGCCTTTTTATCTCCATCTTTTGGTTGTAGGGTTTTCTATAAGGTTTCTGGTACACAGGAACATTGTCATTCAAATTTATTTCATGTTCACTTTGGAATGGAACGTTAAAGGTATATCATCGCTGTGTATTATTATGTCATGATTTTTGTGAATTAGGGTTTAATCAAATGGTTTATTCTTAATTTACTTTTTATTGTACTCATTTGAATGTTTTTTATTTCTTTTGGTGTCAACTTAGAAGGCTCTATGTTCTTATTGTCTTGATGGTATTCGTTGATATCTTACATCATGTTCCCCTCCACAATTTTTACAAAATTGAACATCTTTACAATTCTCTGATTTGTGACCAATTCTTAGGCATTTAAAACGTAAGATTGATTTATTCCATCCTACGTTTAAGCCATCTTTAATAATTAATTTCAACTTACCCGTTACTTCTACAACTACATGCTTTGTGAATCTGTTATCTTTTCCTTCAAATATTCTTTTAATTTTAATTTCTTTTTCAAAATCTTTTGGATTCTGATAGTTATCTCTAATATTTTCATTCTGTTTAAACAAACATTCTAAAATATTATTTTCCTTCATTTCATTATTAATTCCGAAAATAACTATACGCGGATTAAATTTTTTAATTTCCTTAATTTCTACAAATTAAATTTGTCTACAAACAATAAATCGGCAGTGTCTTCTGCGCCTTTTGCCAAACAACCATTTCTTGGTAACAAATATCAGAAATTAAAAAAAAAACTATACTTTGCTTTAAGCTCGTTTCTATAAGTTTTACTATTTAATTTCCATAATTTACATGCTAATATCCCCTAATTATATGATATTTCAAATATATTAATTATATTTTATTAAATCATTACTATTAAATTATTAATTAAATACAGGGTCCGGCAAAATGATCTCTCACATTTTAATCTTTAATAAAACGCCATTGTAAATGCTACTGAATTTTTTTATTTATTAACTGAAAATGTATGCTATGCCATTTGTTTGTATTCAGTTTTGAAAATTACTGAGTCCAAGTGGCGACCATTTTTTTCAATATACATTTGAAGCTGGTTTCTGAAAGTTCACTCGAGCAGTAATTTGAGGCGATATTCCTGTAATTTCTTGGTGTATTGCAGCTTTCAATTCGTCACTTCTTCGGGGATGGTGTTGAAAAACCTTCGCTTTCAGGTAGCCCCAAAGGAAAAAGTCGTATGGGGCAAGATCGGGCAAACGCGCAGGCCACCCAACGTCTCCACGTAACGAGATTACGTGTCCTGGAAACATTTCCCTTAAAACGTCCATTCTCCTTGCCGTATGAGCCGTAGCCCCATTGTGTTGAAACCACACATCTGGATGTTCAAGTTCTCTAAGTTTTGGTTCCAAAAAATTGCGTAATTGAAATGGAAATGAGCTTCGTCACTCGTTATCAAAAGAGCATTTTGTGGCAAGTTTTGAAGAATATCATTGGAACATGCTCTGCGATTTTCCCAGTACTGTTCACTCAGTTCTTGCACAATCATCATTTTGTATGGGTGGAATTTCAGATCGGCGTGTAAAATTCTTCTCACAGAACGATCTGACAAACGCAAAGCAGAGGCGTTTAGCAGCTGAACGGGTAGGAGATCGTTCAAGTGCTTCTCTTCAGCTGCAACATTTTCAGTTGTCCAAGCACTTCCATGTAATTCGGCAATTCTTCTTCCAAAAAGTGAAGGTAAGTTTCTGCACTAAGACGTCCTTAAAAAAAAATGAGGCCCAATAAGATGATTATTTAACTAGTCGCACCACACATTGATGGAGATACGATATTGATGGTTAACAACGATTGTTTCGTGTGGGTTTTGATCCGTGCAGATGTGGGAATTACGTGTGTTGTTAATATTCCTTGTAAACTGGGCCTCATCCGTAAGAAGTCTGTGTGAAATAACTTCTAAATTATTTTGTAACCAGTGGCAATACCGTACTCGATTTTCTAAATACTACGAATACTGGTAGAAGGACTTCGTTCAACTGTATGTAAAACTGCTTTTCTTTCTACACGACTATATGGGAATAATCCCGTCTCTCTCAAGCAACGAAAAACGTTTGAAAATGTTGTGTGGTGACGCACATATCGCCTAAGGTACTCCGCAGGTGCAGCACGTCCACTTCCATTGGAAAAACCATATCGGCATTAGTAAAATGCGACATAATGGCTTAAATTAATAAGACAGCACAAAAATTATTAATTTATCAAACATTAAATTGTCAAGACTAACCACATATATATTTTTTTAATTCCTTCGATACCTTCGAAATAAAAAGGAATTCACCTATAGGTGATATACCATTTTTTGATCGTAATGACCCCCGGAATATATCGACCTATGCAACGAAGACTATTGTAAGTCATTTTTGGTAGAACTGAGATATAAGCGTTTAAAGGTTTTGAACAGATTGCATTTTAAGAAATAAAATTTTCTATGTAAAAATTTCCTACTTGGTTGCTATAGATATCTTATACAGTGCTAGCGTAAAGTAACCCCTCCCTTAGTAACCCCTGTTTAAGCTGTATTCGTCTTCGTCGTTTCTTTCGTTGGGATCTACTTGAACTTGAATAGACAATTGATCTTCTTGTAAAGCGTTTATCTCGACTCTACTTAATGCATCCGCGTTGGAATTAAATTTTCCTTTCTTGTATATAATCTGATAATCATTGTTGGAGGTAAATTTTCCAGCGTTGTAGTTTCAAATTATTTTATCCTTCAAATTGTGTATCCACATAAGAGGTTTGTGATCCGTAACAAGTGTAAACTTGTAAACATATATGTAAGGTCGAAATTGTTTACAGGCATACACAACAGCTAGTTGTGTATGCCTAGCTTTTTCTACTGTTGAGTATTTTATTTCTGATTTCGATAGGGTTCGTGATGCATAGGCCACTGGTTTGTCATTTCCTATTGTCCCTTGGCTCAAAATTGCACCAATTGCGAAATTGTTCGCATCCGTCGTTATTACAAATGGTTGACTGAAATCAGAATATTTCAAGATAGGATCATTGCATAACAGTGTTTTACATTTTTCAAAACATTGTCGATATTCGTTATTAATTATAACTTGTTGGTCCTTTGCTAAACACTTAGTCATAGGTTTTAATATCTTCGTATAATCTCTTATGAATTTACGATAGTATCCTATGAGTCCTACAAAAGCTTTTATTTCAGTTTTTGTTTTTGTAATCAGACATTTCTTTATCGCTTCTACTTTTGATGGGTCCGGTTTTACTCCTTCACTCGTTATTAGATGACCTAAGTATCTTAATTCTTTTTGTAAAAATTCACATTTGTCCAGTGATATTTTTACTCCGTTTTGTTTTAGTCTTTGGAATACTTTTCCTAGTCGATCTCGGTGTTCTTGTAATGATGTTGAGAAAATTATTATGTCGTCCAGGTACACATGGCACATTTCATCTGTTAGACCTCGTAGGATGTTACCCATTGTTCTTTGAAAGGTGGATAGTGCGTTGCATAAACCAAACGACATACGATTAAACTCGTATAGACCCTGATCTGTTATAAATGCAGTTTTTTCTTTATCCTGTTCTTTTACTTCAATTTGGTGGTATCCTGAAGCTAGATCCAAGCTCGTGAAATAATTCGCTCTGCCTAATTTATCTAAAATTTCGTTGATGTTAGGTAACGGATATTTATCTTTTATGGTCTTTTCATTTAGTCGTCGATAATCGATAACTAACCTATATTTTTGAATGCCTGATGCGTCTAATTTTTTTGGTACTAATGAAATTGGGGATGACCATGGGGAACAACTTTCTCTGATAATTCCTTGATCCATCATTTTATCGATTTGCCTTTTTATCTCCATCTTTTGGTTGTAGGGTAAGAAGTCTGTGTGAAATAACTTCTAAATTATTTTGTAACCAGTGGCAATACCGTACTCGATTTTCTAAATACTACGAATACTGGTAGAAGGACTTCGTTCAACTGTATGTAAAACTGCTTTTCTTTCTACACGACTATATGGGAATAATCCCGTCTCTCTCAAGCAACGAAAAACGTTTGAAAATGTTGTGTGGTGACGCACATATCGCCTAAGGTACTCCGCAGGTGCAGCACGTCCACTTCCATTGGAAAAACCATATCGGCATTAGTAAAATGCGACATAATGGCTTAAATTAATAAGACAGCACAAAAATTATTAATTTATCAAACATTAAATTGTCAAGACTAACCACATATATATTTTTTTAATTCCTTCGATACCTTCGAAATAAAAAGGAATTCACCTATAGGTGATATACCATTTTTTGATCGTAATGACCCCCGGAATATATCGACCTATGCAACGAAGACTATTGTAAGTCATTTTTGGTAGAACTGAGATATAAGCGTTTAAAGGTTTTGAACAGATTGCATTTTAAGAAATAAAATTTTCTATGTAAAAATTTCCTACTTGGTTGCTATAGATATCTTATACAGTGCTAGCGTAAAGTAACCCCTCCCTTCTTAACTTCCGAACAGATTGAGATATCAATATGAACAAAAAAACGTCAGTTTTTATATTTTATCAGCACAAATGTTTTCTTACGGAAAATTTTGCTATCACTTTTAGTTTTTCCGGAAAATGGATCAACTTCGTTTTTTTTAATGGAACACCTAGTATATTATGGTATCTTCAGAAAGATGAAAACGATACGAATCCAACGGTACCTCACAATCAAATATCGATTTATTAGTTTTTCGAATAAAAATTAAACAAAATGCGGAATTTCGCCGGAAAAACCAACGTATCTTCGTCGACTACCTGTCGAAATGCAATCGACTAGGTAAATGGTGGACGGTAGGTTAACGGTCGGTATACGCTCGAGCTAAGACGGATTTAAAATTGCTAGTTCAATTACTTATCTTTTTTAGAAATAAAATAAACGTTGGGTGGAAGTACCTATATTAAATTTATGAATTAATCATATTTAATCAAAAAGTATTTATAAAGAAAAAATCAAAGTAAATATAAGAAATGATAAGATAAAAAAAAATTTATCAAAGATTTTTCTAGTATACATAACGGTTGAAAAATTGGCTTAGTGTTGTTATTGAATATGTTATTTATTAAGAACAAACTATTAAATAAATTGTTCGATATGATTACCCTGAACTTCTTGGCAGTGGTACCATCTTTGCAGTGTTTCCTCTCTCACACGGCTTAACATGTGATGATCAATATTTTGGCAGACGTCAATAATTTTTTGTTTTAAATCATCAATACTGTCTAGCGGACTTTCATATACCTTGGATTTTAAATAACCCCATAAAAAGAAATCTAAAGGTGTCAGATCTGCTAATCTTGTTGGCCATTCAATCGGCCCACGTCGACCGATCCACCGTCCATTAAAATTTGTATCAAAATAATTTCGTACCATTGCCGCATAATGTGGAGGTGCTCCGTCTTGATGAAACACTAATTCCATTTCAAAATCGTCAGGATTCTGTTGCACAATTTGCAAAAGTCGTGGATTAATAATCTTCTTCTAATAATCTTAAATACAATGTTCCGGTCAAATTTTCGGTTAGGAATATTGGTCCCACGATGTGAGTTCCTAATATGCATACCCAAACATTTATTTTCTTGGGAAATGGAGTGTTAACTTCGCGATATTCATGTAGATTAACATCACTCCAGTAACGTACATTTTGCCGATGCAATTTTCCATCCAAAAATAAAGTACATTCATCACTGAAACAAATATGTTTCAAGTATGATGGATTTCGTTCAACCATATTTGTCATTAGCTTACAAAATTCTGTTCTTCTATCAGGGTCATCTTCTGTTAATTCATGAAGCATTTTATTTTTATATGGATGATATTTATTCTTCTTTAAATATTTCCGTGCCGTTGTTGGACTCACATCACACGTTGATGCGATAGCAGCAGACGACATCATGTTCACATTAACTACTTCTGTTAATATCTGCACTTGTGTGTCTTCAGAAATCGAACGACGACCAGTTCTTTTGCGGTCTTCGACGCTTCCAGTTTCCAAAAACTTATTTACAAGTTCTCTTAAATATATTCGACTAATTGGATGTTCAGGAAATCGTTCATTAAATTGTCGCTCTGTTTCATGTAGATTTGTGTCAGCACGAGCGAATATTAAAATTGCTTCGATTTTGTGCTCTAAACTCCTTCTAGCCTTTTTGATCTCGCCATTCTTTGGTTATACTTGGTCGGGTAGAATTCAAAGATAGAAATGAAGAAAATATTTGCATGCCGACTTAAATACAAAATTTCAAGGTACCTACAAACTATAAAATTGTTGTTATGACAATTTTTTCTTACAAGTTTTAAGAAGAACTTTCTTTTTATTCTTTTCTTACATTGATTGTTTCATAAAAAAATTTCTAAAAAAATTGCCGATTTTAACCCTGCTTAACCCGAGCGTAGACTGACCGTCCACCATTTACCTGGTCCATTGTATCTCGACAGGTAGTCAACGAAGATACGTTGGTTTTTCCGGCGAAATTCCGCATTTTGTTTAATTTTTATGCAAAAAACTAATAAACCGATATTTGATTGTGGGGTATCGTTGGATTCGTATTGTTTTATTCTTTCGGAAGGTATCATAATATAATGGGTGTTCCATTTAAAAAAACAAAGTTGATCCACTTTCCGGAAAAACTAAAAGTGACAGCAAAATTTTCCATAAGAAAATATTTGTGCTGATAAAGTATAGAAATTGACGTGTTTTTGTTCATATTGATATCTCAATCTGTTGAGAAGTTAAAAGGGGGGGGGGGGGTTACTTTACGCTAGCACTGTATAGAGGGTTCCGAAAGGATTCACCATAGAAGAATAGCAATTAATTCTGTTTTCTTTTCAAATTTTTGTGACATACTATAGTTTTCGACGAATTATTTGAAGCAAAAATCAAACTTACTATAAATGTTATTAGAAACTTTATTGAAAATATTTTTTAACTTAAACAATTATGCAATTATTAACATTATAACTTATTAATTACTTTCAATTATAATTAAATAATCTTTATATTCGTTGTTGTTATCACTATCACTTTCCATTATTTCTCTTGTAAAACTCTTTCCTTTTTTTTCTTTTCCTTTTCTTCTGTAGGCAATAGGGAATAATAATAATTATGATACATTTTTGGTATGGCGTTCGTTTTACATAATTCTAGTAGCCATTTCAACTTTTTACAATCAATAGCAACTGAAGATGAATACAATAAAGGAAGATTTTTTCGATAGTCCATATTGCTAGTTTTAATATTCCTACGCTTACATACTTTTAACTGTATACTCTTAAATTCTTCATTATATTCATACTTAAATTTTATTTCGTTAGGGCACGTTGGTAAAAAAAAATGAAGCTCTTTTATTTGATTTTATTCTATTTTTTTTCCTTCTATGTCTTTTTTCCAATTCTCCAACTTTACTTTTTCTTTAAAACTAAAAAAATCATTCTGGGACATTTCCTTTACAATATACGGCCGTCCACTAACTTTTGCCATACAAATTAACATAACCCACTGGTCTGAAGTATAAATGGCAGATTGATGTTTTTTTGCGTGCTCAATAACAGAGTGCATGCTATCTCCTTCGTTCTGCGTATGTCCTTCTTCAAGAAAACGATGGATTATTTCCAGATTGAGAGACATAGAGGCATAAGAAAACATTGAAAAAATAAAACGATTTCGGTTTTGACCTCCGCAGTTATCGGAATACAGAATAACTTTCGTCACTCCTTTATCTTTTTGCGTTTTTAAGAAATGTAGAATCGCACTACTTACTTCGTTGGGTCCCCTATTCGCAATTATTTCATTCCAAACGTAGCCGTATCCTTCATTATTTTCCATGTCATAAATCGTAAAATTGTACGTAGCTAGTTTACTTTTGTAATAAAATTGGCTCACTGCAGATTGAGGTGTCACTAAAACTTTTTGTAAGTCAAAACAAGAAGCACATACGGATTTATCATTTTTTGCTGCTTCTTTATACAAATTTTTTAAGGATCTAGCGGCTTCCTTATCAGCTTTGTGTTTCTCATATTTTTCTTGCATTTTTGATTTATCTTCTGGAGTCGCTGCTGCATACACTGCACAAATGTTGCATTGATCCTTTTTAGGTTTAAAAAGTCCAATATTATATTGTGTATTAAAGATATCTCTGTATTGTCTAAGAGTAGCAGTATGCGTAAAATTATTCCGTTGCATATATTCCAAGTACAGTCTATGCATTATTGATATGTTAAGCCCTTCCTCCAAGTACATTTTTGTAGAAGTTTTTCTGGTGTAATGAGAAGGAATTACGGGAAAAAGTTCAATATGTTGTTTAATACTGTTGATTATCTCATTGTTAATTTTATTCACTCTTGTAGTATGTGTGGATATATATATGTGTGTCCACAAGATAAATTAATATTTTAATAAATAATAATATGAACTACATTCACAGGACTGATAGAATCGATTCATTATTATTTGAATGATAATAATTTTATATAGTAACGTTCTTTTTGTTTTGTACATGTCGTGTGCACAGCATGCTACAGCCATTTCCCCTCCTATAAAGATTAATAAAAAGAGGAATAATATGGTGGTTAAAGAAAAAAAAAAATTCATATTAAAAATTGAATGTAACTTTTTTTTGAATTTTTATATTATGAGAATAGATTGTCTCGCTGTGGTGACATGTTGAATTTTCTTTTAAAAGAAATGCTGGTTTAAGGTTGTTGATGTTAACAGCTACTTCCTTGTTATTTTTGAAAATTACAAGATATTTCGGAAATGTTTTTATGACTTTAAATGGGCCTTCATATCTTGGTGTTAAAGAGGGTTGAATCCCATTAATTTTGACAAAAACAAATTTTGAAATGAATAAATCTTTATGAATAAATGGTTTTTGGTTAGAATGAAAAACTGTGCTTACTGGTTTCAAACAAGAGAATGTTTCTCGTAAACTAGATAGCAATGGATCAGATTCCAAAGGGTGTTGAATATTAACAAAAAATTCTCCTGGAAGCCTAAGTGGTTGACCGTATACAAGTTCGGCAGATGAACAACCTAGGTCTTCCTTAAGAGATGATCTGAGGCCTAGGAGAACCAAGGGAAGATCATTGTTCCACCTCGTAGTGTTACCTCTGGCAGTTATGGCTGTTTTTAAAGAACGGTGAAACCTTTCTAAAATTCCGTTGCTTTGGGGATGGAAGGTGGATGTATGAATTTGACGTGTTCCTAGAAGGGTGTGAAATTTTGAAAAGAGGTTTGATTCGAATTGTCGTCCCTGAACATGGGTTATAGTGCTAGGAATGCCAAATCGGCTGAAATAATGTCGAAACAAAGTATCCGCAATAGAAGAAGAACCAATATCTTTGAGAGGAAAAGCTTCTGGCCAACGCGTGAAACGATCTATTACGGTGAGCACATATGTGCAGCCAAGGGACGGAGTGAGAGGACCGACCAAATCAATGTGGATATGATCGAATCTTCATTTTGGTATCGGAATTTTACTAATAGGTGATTTTGTGTACTTTTGAACTTTTGTTTGTTGACATCGCAAACAGGTTTTTGTCCATAACTGAATGTGTTTTGTCATGTGAGGCCAAAAGAATCGTGTTTTGATGATGTGTGTAGTAGCGCGAATACCAGGATGTGTTAAGTTGTGAAATTTGTTGAAAATTGTTTTACGAAATTTTTGTGGTATGTATGTTCGAGGATTGTTTGTTGAAATGTCGCACCAAAGCTTTACATCAGAATGTGATGTTGTTTGTTGCGATAGGTTATATTTAGTAGTTTGTGTCTTTGAGTATTGTTTGTTTAGTAAATGTGTTAATTCTGTATCGTTAAATTGCGCTTTTTTAAGGTTTGTGTGTCAGGGTACTGTGAATTTAGAGAATCAATATTTGTTCTGGACAACGTGTCCGCTACAATGTTTGATTCTCCTGTAATGTACCTGATATCTGATGTGAATTGTGTTATGTAAGTAAAATATCGTGTCTGACGTGGAGTTTTTTCTGTGTTAGAAAAAATTGTGTTGATTAGAGGTTTGTGATCAGTGTAAACTACAAATTGATGTCCATGTAAAAAATGTTTAAAGAATTTGATACTAGTGTAAATTGCTAACAATTCTCTATCAAAAGTTGAATAATTTATTTGGCTTGAAGGTAATTTTTGAGAAAAAAATGCTAAAGGTTGTGTTTTATTGTCTATAGTCTGTGATAAAACTGCTCCTATACCTTTACTTGAGGCGTCTGTCGTCAGTGAAAGAGTTGCTTGTGGTGATGGGTGTGCAAGAATGACGGATTTTGATAAAAGTTCTTTGGCTGTAGTGAAAGAAATGTCGTGATGGTGTGTCCAAGAAGTGATTGATTTAAGTTTTTGTGAATAAAGTGTTTTTGATAAATGATGTAAAGGACCTAAAATGTTTGAGATGTTTGGTAAAAATCTGCGATAAAAATTTATCATTCCTAAGAATCGCTGTAATTGTTTTAGTGTGGTTGGTTTTGGAAATTCAGTTATGGCATTAACCTTAGATTGCGAAGGGCGACCGCCTTCAGCAGAAATTTGATGACTTAGGAAATTTAAATCTGTAACTCCAAAAACACATTTTGTTGGTTGTATATTAATATTACAAGAGCTTAACCTCTCAAACAATTGTTGTAAATGAAGATAATGTTCTTCTTCATTGCGACTGGCTACTAGAATATCATCTAGATATACGAATAGGAAATCTAAGCCAGATAGAACTTCGTTTATAAACCTTTGAAAGGTTTGTGCCGCATTACGTAAACCGAAAGGCATTCTCGTGAATTCGAACAGACCAAACGGTGTAGTGATAGCCGTTTTAGGAATATCGTCTTCTTCTACAGGAATTTGGTGATAAGCTCGTACCAGATCTAATTTTGAAAAAATTTTGCAATTGTGTAAATGTAAGTTGAAATCTTGAATGTGCGGAAGAGGATAACGATCTGGAACTGTGATGTTGTTGAGTTGTCGGTAGTCTCCACATGGTCTCCAATCGTTGGAATCTTTCTTAGGAACCATGTGAAGAGGCGACGCTGTAGAAGAAGAAGAGGGTCGGCAGATTCCTAATGCCACCATTTGTTCGAATTCTTTCTTTGCGATGTTGTGTTTGTGCACGTCTAAACGTCGGGGACGACAAAACGGTAAGTGTGAGTTGGTAACAATTCTGTGTCGAGTGTTATGTCCAACTGGTTTTGTAAAGTCCGGTGTAGACGTTAATTTTGGAAAATTTTTTAAGAGTGTTGTATATTTGGTTTCAAAAGAAAAAATTTTGGGAGTTGGAATAGTATTTTTGACAATGGAACCAATTGAAAACAAATTGGTTTTCGAATCTACCAATCGCTTCTTTTTTATATCCACCAAGATACCAAATGCATGAAGGAAATCCGCACCAATGATTGGTTTACTAACATTAGCTATAGTAAATACGAATGGGAAATTCCTTCTTAGATTTAATGAAATTGTAAGCATTTTTTTACCGTATGTAGTAATTATTGTAGTACCATTAGCGGCAGAAAGGTTTGAGTTGGTATCTTGGTTACGTTTCGGATATAATTTGTGAAGTAAAACCGAAATGTCAGCTCCAGTGTCAATTAAAAAATTTAGGTTATTTTGATTGTCAAAAATGAAAAGTCGCGAACTGACAGAATTTACCGTAAATTGAGGTTCACTTTTTGTCAAAATTTTGAATTTGGAAAAATTTTGTTTTTTTTTTGAAACCTTTATTAGTTTTTTGATGTCGATGGAAAATTTTTGTTTTTGTCGGTGAAGGAATTATAAAATTTGCAATATGTTCCTCCACATTTAACCGCGTTGTCTCCAAATTTACGGTGATACCAACAAATAGTCGAATAACTCGTAGAATTAGATCTATTCCGCGAGTGACGTGACGAAGAACGATGTCTATCTCGAGAATTGTGAAAACAGTTACAATTACAATTCTTCGACGTATTTGTTGGTATGTTTTGAAATTGGGTAGCCAAGGAATTTATTTGATTTTCCAAATTTTTTGTCCTGTTGTTGTTGTTGTTGTTGTTGTGTAATGGTAGTCACTAGTGCTTGACACGTTAACGTCAGATTTTGGATTGTTGTTAGTAATTCGTCGTGTGGTGGTGTTTTTGTGGTGCGATGTTTTTGAACTTCCGAGAGGTGTGTTGAGGTCGACGTCAAATTCATTGATTCCCACACCTTGTCGGCAATGGAAAGAATGTCCACAACGTCCTCTTTGCCAGAAGCGAGGAGTGCAACCGAAACAACACGAGGTAGTCTCCTTTGCCACAATTTTAATAATAAATTTGGACTAACCACCTGAGAACCACCAACCGTGGTCAACATCGCTCGATAAAAATCTGACGGTTTTTGATCTCCCATTTGCGAACCTAACAGAACATCGTCCAGCCGTTTTTCTTCACTCAATGATAACCTTTCGATTAACAATTTTTTGAGTGAAGAATATGGATTTATGTCTGGAGGGTTCTGTATGAGATCTACCACGGTAGAGATGATCTCAGTGGGTAAATTTGCCAAAAGAATGTTAAATTTTGTTTTTTCACTGCTAATTCTAGTTAGAGTAAACTGTGCTTCAACTTGTCGAAACCAAATATCGGGATTAGAAGGCCAAAATGGTGGTAATTTCAGTTTTGAAATATTTTGCAATTCGTGTGCGGTATTGTTACCATCAGCAGGGTCAATCATTTTTAATAAAAAATTGTCTAGAAAATACGTTTAGGTTTTCTATTAAAGTAATTTGTTTTTGTTAAATAAAAATTGTTGAAAATATGATTAATTTTTTTGATTCCTCTTATTATTAGTCCTACAGGAATGAAAAGTGACTTTACTCACCGGCACACGACTGTAAACAAAACGTTTGGAATCTTGATGGTTGCGGGACTGGGCTGGCGCTTGTTCTAACTTGATGGAATGACTTGACGTCTTGTTGTCAATTGACGTAATATGGCTTGGGTTTGTCTTTATTGGGTATGGGTAGAGCGCAGATTCAAATATTTCGTCGGGGGCAGGTTCAAGCTAATCTTCGGGTGCAGGTATAAAGTAATCGCTAGGGTAGGTTCAAAAAATTCGTCGGGGGCAGGTTCAATTTTCGGGTGCAGGTATAAAGTAATCATTAGGGTAGGTTCAAAAAAATTCGTCGGGGGCAGGTTCAATCTTCGGGGTCACCAAATTGTGGATATATATATATATATATATATATATATATATATATATATATATATATGTGTCCACAAGATAAATTAATATTTTAATAAATAATAATATGAACTACATTCACAGGACTGATAGAATCGATTGATTATTTGAATGATAATAATTTTAATTTGATAATAATGATAATAACAGTAACGTTCTTTTTGTTTTGTACATATCGTGTGCACAGCATGCTACAGTATGCTTTCCTCGTTTATCTTCTTCTACAAATCCTGTTTTTAAAATTTTATCTAAAGCTGTTGTAACCCATTGTTCTGATATTCCAAAAGTATTAAGGAACATAGTTTTGCAAACTAGTATTTCATTATTTTTAAGAATAATATTGTATTTTCGAGAAAAACGTTGTTTCTCCTCCCATACAGATTCGACTTTACTCGACAAATTAGACGAATCAGAGTCTGCTGGGTCTTTAGGGACATAATTACTGTAAAGGTCCGAATTATCTGATAGTTTCTCCGTAACATGAACAGAGATGTCGAAACCTATCTCAGACAATGGACCTAACAAAGGCACCTTTACGTAAAAGTAAAAGCAAAAAGAAATAATACATACCTGAAAATTTACTTGTTGATTCCACAGGTACAAACCGGTCACTTAACTCCTCTGACATTTTGTATGTCGTATAAACCTATATGGCTATTTATTATGAGTAAATGTTTTAACTTTAATTGAGATCAGTTTTGCGTTTTAAAATTACGTAAAACAAATAAATAAATTTTGTTCGGCGAAAACCATAGTAACTCAACTTAATATCTGGACCTCAGAACCAAACAGTATTAAGTCACATTCTTTAAATTTTACAGGAGGGCAATTTGAAGATTTTGAACAAATGTATTTTTCAAACCGATTACTATTGTAAATAGGAGAGCATAGGTTTTTATTTTCCTTGTTATGATTTTGGAAGCTAACTAAAGCTGATAATAACCAACCTCCTACATTAATTTATTGAAATAATTTTAAATTAATTGTGGGACTTAATACTGTTTGGTTCTAACAATGGACTTAATATCTTGTGACTTAATACTCTATTTTGTGACTTAATACTGTATAGCTCCTACGAATTTATAGATACGTGAGACTTGATACTGAATTATTATTAAGAAACTCATAGTAGAACAATCCAAAGTAGAATCAAAATGAATTAATACCAATTATGACTAATTAATAAAGGGTAACAAAAGGCAAAAAGACACTAAAAATAATTTTTTTTTTAAATAAGTAAAAGAGATTACACCAAAATGTTACGAACGAAAACTATCAGTCCTAAAATTCAGTAATAAACAAATAATTAAAAATTAAAGAGAAAATAAGCAATAAGGGTCATTGCATTTTTCAGTCGTCTTCCTTGAGGTTACTATGTGGAAGATTTTTAAAGTATTTATGAAATCTTTTAGGCACCCATGTTAGTAACTTCTGCAAATCATTATACTTTTTAGTTGAAATAGGTTTTAGTATCTCTCTTATTGGTTTCAGTAGCATTAAATTATTATCACTGAGAACAACTTCCTTAGAATTAACAGTACGCTTCTCTTTGCGTGTTAGTCTTTTAGTGCCTCGATTAAAATCAACTTGTTCAAAACTTTCTTGATTAAAATCTGTTTTAAAATACAAAACTCCAGGTGTTTCCATTAAAAACTTCATATGAACCACTTTAGATATCAAAAAGTTTTGATTATTTCTGGTTTTTTGTTATTGTGAAAGTAAGATCCGGATTATTCAGATAAAAGGCTAAAATTTGTAAAGTCCATGGTTTCCATTTCCGCTACTTCAATATTGTTACCACAAAGTCTGAAAAGCTGCTGCCAATCCTATGGAGTTATTACAGAAAATTGGGGTGAAGCTTTCTTTTGCCTTTCTATTCATGCATGAATTGTATCTACCTCCATGCGCGTATGTCCTCGTAAAAGGTACTTGTGTTCAATGCATTTTATGGAAGGCTTCAGCATAAGAATCGAAAGATAGCACATAATCATCTGAAGATTTCTGTTTTGTGATGGACAGTTATCGCTCCAGATAATAATTTTCTCTATTGATTCTTTTACATGTAAATTAATATATTTCAGAATACATGAAGCCATTTCATTTCCACCACGTCCGGCAATAGATTCATCCCAGGTGAAGCAATATCCTATTTTGTCTGTTACATCATAGACTGTATAATTAAATGTCCATAGCTTTAGAGAATAGAAACTCTGAGCATTCGTTAGTAGAGGAGTGGGTAAGCATTTTTGTAAATCCACCGAAAGTATTTTCGTATTCGCCTCGGTTTTATAAGCCCCTTTATCCTCTCTCTTTAGTTGATACCGATTATCGGCATCACGAAGATGTGTGTCATAGTTTGTAATTCAAGGCGTTCCTCCAGAGATACAGACTCTTTGAGTTTAATAATATATCCATCACATGTGTCACATGTATCATTCGCTGGCTCTTTGAAGGATAAATTAAATTCCGAATTGAAAATCTCATTATATAGCCACTGCTTGGGGATATCTTCTTTAGGAATTTGGTTTTCTACGCAATCTTCATAGAAGCACCGATACATTATTGAAATGTTGAGATGGCTGCCTAAATATTTTCAGAATTAAAAAAAAAACATTTCTATTCCATTGTTACCCAAAGGGCTGTTAAATAGCCAAAGGTTACATTAGAGTATTTTTTTGTTATTTTGTGCATTCATGAGCTGTTTAACTGTTGGTTTTTAACGACCCACTGGCATAATGTAGCACCTTTACCTAACAAGTACTGTGGATGCATTCGAATAACAATAATTTTCTTCTGCATCTTTATTAAGTTTTTTATGAGTAAACTTTTAAATTTGCATATATTTTAAAATCGTTGACGTTTCGTCGATACATTTATAGTTGTATATTGAAGGAACGACATGTAATTGTTTTAAATATTCGATAAGTGTGTCAGCAGTTTTAAATGTAGAGATGTTACATAATAAAACAACCAAACATTAAATCTAATAATGGGAAAACATAAGAGAAAAATATAAAATAACAACTTATTGCACTGGATTAATGTAACACCTTTACCTAACAAGTGTGGTACTGTGGATGCATTCGAATAACCTTCTCACTAGTGGATAAATAATAAAAATGGGTAGGAGGACTAATATTTGTATCTAATGGTATGATTGCTGTATCTATAGAGGTTGTCGCTATTTTATAATGGTGCATATATTCTGTGCTGTCAAAGATATTACACATAAAAAAACAGTTTTCCTGTATGTCAATAATTATGGCGATGATTTCAAATACAGTAGGCAATTCAGGGAATATATCATTTTTCTTATAAATTACATATTTTTGTTTATATACCGTTCCTTTAAAAACGACTTTCTCTCTTTTAACCCTACAACATGGTGAAAATCGAATTGTTTATGATTATTTCGAAATGAGTCAAATTTGCTATCTAGAAAATCAATGGATGTAAGTTTTTTATGAAATATTTCTTCAGAAAAAAAAAGAATTTAAAAAAATCGCGTTCGCAAATTCTAACTGAGCTTTTATTGCTAATGTTAGTGGAATATTTACTCGTGAGTAAAGTATAACAAACTTTTGGCGTAAGTTTTCTGCTTTTGATGCATTGCTTCAAAGCGAAAATACCACTGGTTACGAAGTGGTCCGCTATTTTTAATTATATGCACATAGTGGACTAAAAAATGATGTTTAGGTTTTAGAGAATCTGAAAACAACGTTGTATATAAATTATTATATAATTTTATTAAGGTATCGAGTTGTGTTAAGTCTTCGTTCGTAAAATGGGATTTTAATACTAAATCTATTATTTGGACGAATATGAGTAAAAACTCATAAACAGCGTCTGATGTTGGTATTAAATCACCAATAATTAGTGTTATAAAATGTATAAAGCATTTCATTTCCGATGCTGTCATCTTAAACCATTTATTTTTAATATGGTTATATTCTATTGGTTGTGAAAGATTGTCTATTTCAGTAGCTCCGTATTGAAACATTTGTTTAGAGTTTCCAGTGAAAAATATTTTTTTTTAATGAAATGTTTTAGAATATGATGCAAGTTATACCTGCAAATTCCATTAAATATGTCGTGCATGATATCAGAGCATAAATTGTCTGTTACATGATATGAAGAAATTTGATTGAGCACAGAGTTCTCCCTTATTCCAGTCAAATATGGATTATTTAGGGAAACATCATTATGGTAATTATCGACATTTCTTAATAAGTTGTCCATTTGATGACATTCAACTTGTGTATTTTCTTTACTCTGCTTGCAAAACCTACAGAAATAATTGGCCGAAAATGATGTTGCAAAACCTAAGATATCATTTAAAGCCAAGTTATCGCCAAGAATTAAACCAAGTTGGAAATAAACATGTACTTTTTTTTTTGTTATTTATGTTTAAAGTTATGCCCTCGCGTTGTAATTTGTTTATATCATCTGTAAACTTGGTGAAACACCGCATATTTCCAAATTCGCGAATATCACACGATTTCAAAAATCCTAGCACTAAAATAAAGTTAACAAAAATAAAATCAAAGTCTTT
This sequence comes from Onthophagus taurus, assembly GCF_036711975.1. Taxonomy (NCBI): domain Eukaryota; kingdom Metazoa; phylum Arthropoda; class Insecta; order Coleoptera; family Scarabaeidae; genus Onthophagus; species Onthophagus taurus. The sequence continues at coordinate 30,770,835 of NC_091967.1, forward strand.
CAAAATAAATCGGACTTACGGTAAAATTGAAATACGGGTATTTCTAAGAAAAATTAGCGGGTGTCTTCGGAACTAATCACGGCTGTTGTGGACTGTTGAAACTGTCGTAGAATTGATGAAGAACTGTTAAAAATCAGAATTTTTGCCGGCTATTTATACCATTTTGGGGCGAAAACTAGATTTTTCCGCGTGGGGGATCGTATCAGTACAAGTTATCAACGACTAATTTACAATGCGCGGCGCTAATTAACAAAAATAGCAAAATTCTAACGGCGCTATCGGATGCGGGACACAAAATTACATAATTACAGTCTTTGAACGGGTAAAATCGGCTAAGGAACGGCGGAGTAATTAACAATTAATCAACAATAATTAACGGAAAAATTTATAACACAAATCAAAAGATACCCTTACTTATACGGAAAATCACAAAAATATTTTTAACAAAATCGGCCACTGTTTACGGCACTTTATATTCACAAACGTTTTCCCGACCACGTGTTTCACGTTAAAACCAATTAATCGGTATTAATTTACGCGCACCTTAACACAAAATAATTCCAGCAGTTGGGCGATGTTCGGGGCAATCCTACATGGGCAATATTTTCAACGGATGACCATCAGGAACGGAGTAATTTAATTAATTATGATGCGGGATGATTTTCGGTGAATTATTGTATTAATAATAAGCGGATCATCTTTAGAATCGTTCAACGGTTATTTCATGATATTTGTAAATGTTTGAAATCGGTTTGATCGGTCTACGATTTCTAATTCCGCATCATACAAAATAGTCGCTATACGGTCGGCTGGACTGATAGAAACATGTGGCTTGTCGTATCTTGTTTGAAAATTTGTTAATTTCGGAATTATTTAATTATTTGATAATAATTTTTCGGCAAGCACATGTTTTCGTGATTCAGCAATTTTATTAATTACTTTCATTTATTGATGATTTGGTCAGGGAACGTTGTTGGAATTTAAGATAACGGTTTCGAAATGGAAAACGGAGAAAATCAAAGTCTAATTAAGAAAATTATCAAAATTAATAAAATGTGAATTGGGTTGCATAAACGGGCGGTGATAAGGAGATAAGATATCTTTTTCGGAATTTCTACAAATCGGGTGGAAACTGTAACGTATCGAGGTAGCGTGGGAAGTATACTCGGATATATTTAATTTTCGGTAATTTTTCGGAATATTCGGTTTTTGAAAAATAAAAATAATGTAACTTCGTTACAACTCGTTCTGGAATTGACGTAAAGAACAACCATTCGTCCTTGGTGATTGGTGTTGCAACAGGAAGTCTTTTGGTTGTAACATGATGATGGCATCCGGTTCCATTGTATACATGTTTTATCAATTGGTATTTAGAGGGTGTTCCCATATTGATGTTTTTACCACTAGCTTCACAGAAATAGTATTCTTGCTTGATTTTTAAGCATTCACTCGTTCCACTTATGTACCGGTTATTATTTTCGGCCAATATTTTCAACCAATACCTTGGTTCGTAATTGCTAGTGTTTGAAATGTTTGGTAATTGAATTGAGGGATTGGGAAGAATTTATAATATTGATATGATTCTGGTTCACAAATGGGGATTTCAAGTAGAAAACGGAGTTTAGTACTTTTCCGGTAAGCTTTTACTCTTTTCTTACCTTTTCTAAAGAATAAATATTTTTGCTTGTTACTGGTGAAGATAATATCTACAAACTAAAAAAAACATGGATATTTTGTATAGCCCCCTTGTTGTCCACGAAGAAAATTCACCATCTTTAGATCTACACATATCAGCCACTTGTGTTCGTTGTACTTGATTTTATTCATAACAGAAGCTACAGTAGCATATTCTTCTTTGACTGTACTTGAATGTGCAATCGCTATCGAACCCAGTTTATTGCCGTTATGCATAAGTACACATTTTAGGCTACGTTTAGAAGAATCAATAAATAAACGCCATTCATTTGGATCATACTTCTGTACTCCCATTGCTTTCAATAAACCAGGAACATCTGAACAAAAAGCAAAGTCGTCATCTTTAGCAAAGAATGAAAGCAATTCTGTCTCTCGGTTACGATAGTATGAAATTCTTGTTTCCGGGGTTACAAGATTTCTTTGCTTTAATCGAGAAGCTAGAATCTCCGATGCTTTTTTTAGAAAGACCAAGGTCTCTGACTAATGCACTGAGGCCTTCCTGATTAAAGGGCTGAGGCTCAGAAGAAATTGGGTTAAAATCACTTGTCCCACTTTCATCACTTAAAGAAGACCTTGTTTCCTCAAAGTCGTAATCATTTTGTGTAGGTGAAGAAACTTGGGGTACTGGCGCATCTCCGGAGTACAGGACTGGTCGAGTAACAGATAACAAGTTAGGGTAAAACCATTTCGACCGGTTTCTTCTATTAATTCCGTTTATATTAACCACACAAAAATAACAATCATCTTGATGATTTGAAGGCTCTCGTCACATCATTGGTGTTTGATACTTAAAATGAGGTCTTTTCTTATTCTCCCATAACCTCAAAGACTCCACACATATTTTACATTCCATATGAGGGATCCAGTACTTGTCACGGGTGTCCAACGGGAATCCAAAATAATCAAAATACACCTGTTTTATGAACGCCGCACAGTGGTCCGAACGGTAAGAAAACCCGATCGAAAATATTATTTTGGTGTTAGCAATTAGCTAGCTTTATGAAACTTGGCATATGATTATAAGACCAAAAGGGTAATGTTGTGTCAAAATTTGAATTAAATTCGTCAACCTGAAGTAGTACTACGCAAGCAGAACTTTATTTAAATTCATACTCATTTTCTTTTCATATAAATTAGGACTTTAAAGAAGAATATTACTATAAGATTTTGTGCAAAACATTAGACGTATATTACTTCACATTTTTTTGTGTAATTACGTGATCGCAAATTCCTATCGAAATTGTTTTATAGAGGTCCTATACCGGATGTCTCACGTAACTGGTTCGTTAGAACTTTTTTAGGTACCACTATTCGTAGCGGTTTGAAATTTTGACAACATAGGTTGTTCATTCGAAGCTTTCGATCTAAAATACTTTCAAGATGGCCGCCACTTCCAGTCTACCGGATGTAGACCACAACTTCGTTATTTTAAATGGAATGCTATAGTTTTTAATGCACCTTTTAATTATATTCGACAAAATAAGTTGACTTTGATAAAAGTTATTGGTACCTACCATTTTTCGTTTTCGAGTTATTTTGTTTTTAAGTTTTTCTTTGGCAAATTACTCTATGCTCTTTAAAACCTTATATCTCAGCCAACGTTCATTCAAAAAAGCTCTAAATTGGCACGATTACTCTTGAGATGTTGTCAAACAGATCGTCATTTGTTGTATTAAAGTATCTTATACAGGGTGGTCAAAAATTGAATTATCGTTTCTCCATATTCAATGGTAAGAAAGTCGAAAATTTTAAATGGAGCGCCCCATATTTTTTTACCCTATCAGAAATGGAATTTGATAAAAATGTGGCAAAATTAATTGGCAGAATTAGTTGGTTAGATAGCTCAATTTTACTTAGCTTTTACTAAAAATGTTTTAAGAACTATTCGAGAATAAACTCATCGCTCTTAATTTGAAGTGATATTGGAGACCATAATACGTAAGTTTGAAGAATTATTCGAGATAATATAAAATATTTTGTTATATTCACCAACATAACAAAATTTATCTCAATTTGTGGGAGTCTTCTTCATTTTCTAGATCTTGTTCCTCTATATTTACTTCTTCATCATTATTGTCTTCTTCTTCACTTTCTTCATCATCATCATCTTCTTCTTTCCCTTCCTTTTCTTCTAGAGACTTGTCCAGTATAGGTAAATTTTTCATGTCTTCATTCATATTTTTATATCTTTCTGAACATTCTTTATAAAAGTTACTAATAAATGGATCGGAGCTCAGTAATAGTCTTTTAAATAAATCTTCATTTGTTTGAAGTCTACCCAAAATAGAAAAGATAAAAACCAAAACATAGCAACAAAATAACGAAAATCATAACAAGGATAAATAAGATCCACAATTATGTGTTAAGTAATCTTTGACTGCCAATTTTTTGGTTAAGGCGCACGTTGGCGCAAGATTTCTTTCTTATGCTATGTACACCATACCTTCAGCAATAAAAAAATGTTAGCTACAATTGTTCGATTTTGTTCGCTCGCAAGATATTTAATTTAAAAGATTGAATGGTCAAAAAATATAAGTATTTATTGACGTCAATAGAAATGGTTGTAATTTTTTTCAACAAACATCTTTTGAAATTTGGAAAGTCGTAAAATGAAGACCTTTCTGTACTTTATAAGAAACCAACGACACAATATTTTCAAGTAGTGATATACCATCTTTTTTGTTTTCTAAAGTTGTGTCGTTTTCTAAAAAATTTCCTTATGCAAAATAAGGTAATTGTAATAGCAATTTATTTCGCGCAGTAGCTATTATAAAACACCAAAGACTTCATAAACTTCACTAAGAGTCTATTAATAGTTAAAATATATGTAACATTTAAAAAAACAACACTATAAAATTTTTTTTTAATTGATTTTCGATCGGGTTTTGAGTGTTTTCGGACCACTGTGCGCCGACACACTTAGTCTACAATTTTGGAATGTATATTCACCACAGATGTTACAAAAATTGTCGGCATTGTTTTGACAGATATTTCTCGACGCGGACATTATTAAACAAAACACTCTCGATGTGAAATTTAAACATGACTAGCTGTATCGCAAAAACAAGAGCTGCTAAAGAAAAAAGGTGGGTAGATTTGAAATCAGCGACCTCCGATTAGTAAAAAACAGGCATAAAAGTCGATGCAACAAAAAAAAGTTTAATTTTGTTCCCTTGTGTTATCTGTGATTAAAATAGCACTACGTATTGGTTTATTATCCACCGGAAAACCATTAGAAATTTTATATTTCCTACTAATACCATATAGTTCCTCCTTAACGACCCAAGGTTCTTGTAGAAAAACTATATGAATATTATTCCTAGAAGTATAATCCATTAAATTAAATGTAGAATTTTTGTCTCTTCCTAAATTAATCTGAACACAATTTATATTAATTATTTCATTATTCATAATCTATCTTCTTATCAAATTCTATAAAAAGTTTCTTTAACAACAAACATTCCTTAGAAAAACAACTATGTTTTATATCTCCTGAAATCCTATTTCTAATACATGCAATACATTTTTCTCTTTTGAGATGCATTTCCTAACATCGTGTTGTCCTCCACAATTTTTGCAAAATTGAACATCTTTGCAATTATCTGATGTATGGCCAATTCGAAGACATTTAAAACAATGTAAAATTGATCTATCATCTTCTACTTTGCATCTATTCCAACCAATATTTAAACCATCTTTAATAATAATCCTCAATTTACCTGTAACTTCTACTACTACATGTTTACTAAATTTATTTTCTTTACCTTTAAAAACTCTTTTAATTTTAATTTCCTTTTCTAAATCTTTTATATCCTTATAATTTGCGGTAATGATTTCATTCTGTTTAAATAAACAATCTAGAATATCATCCTCCTTCATATCATTACTTATTCCAAAAATTACCATACGTGGTTTAAATTTTCTAATCTCTTTAATTTCTGCTTTTCCAACTTTTTCTGTCACTGCTAATTTTAATTTATCTACATCAGTTTTGATTTTACATTCGATAAAAACAGTTCCACTTTTATTAGAAGTGACTCTTTTAACATTGATTCCTTTTTCAACAATATTCACATTTTTAATTATTTTATTTTTTAAATTTTCACCCTTATTTATAGAGGTAGATTTAATACATACAATTGGTCCACTTTTATTAATATCACAGCTTTTAATATTTTTAATACTTTTCTTTGTAACGGAAGCAAAACTACGGCTAAAAGAATTGTCCACACAAATGGTGGCCTTACATGATTTTAATTCTTTTCTTAATACTGCAATTTCCATTTTAAATGCCTCAGATTGTTTTCTCACCTCTTTTAATTCTTCAACTTGTTTCCTCATATTTTCAATCTCCATTTTATGTTCATCAGATTGCTTCCTTACTTCCAAGTCTCCTAACGAATTAATTAAAAACCTCGCCCTTTTCCTATTCTCCACCGTTATGTTTCGGATTTAACAGGAATAAGTTCGAATAAATTAGTAGTTCTTCCTTAACCCGCAACTACCGTGCCGCAATATTGTTACGTACTCACCGTCGGGCGGTCTGGGAGACCGGCAATTTGAAAAAGCGGTTAGAATGAAACCACAACAATATAAACGATACTTTTGTGGTTTTAATTTATTGATTATGTTTTAATTTATCTATGACTTGAAAAATTAGACAAAATCTTGATAAAGTTTATTGATATGACAATAGACAAAAACAAATATAAAATATCAAATAAAATGAAATAATATTCTCAAAATGAAAAAATCTTGGCAATCAAAGACAGGTAAACAAATCTGTCTTGAACATTCAAGGTATACAGGATGTTGGCATTTTGTACATGCGTATGCAGTCTTCCTTTTCTTTTGGCGAGGGCAAAGGTTACACGTTTTTCGCTTAGTTAGTTTTCTTTCTGGTAACGTCTGTTCTGCGTTTGGTTGTGGAGCCGGTGGAGTCTTTTTATTCAGAATTCTACCTATTATATATTTGACGTAAGGCAGTGCTCGAAATGGACTTTTTCACGAACCGGAAAAACAAAATAAGTAAAACTCGCAACTTTTATTTTGTTACAAAAGTTTCCACAATAGCTCGTATTTTTGTCTAATTTGTGGACTCTTTTGCGGCTAGCTGCATCATTGTCGACCTGAAACAAAAAAGAATTATATATCTATACTGATACAACAATTTAAAAATTTTATTAGGTAGTATTAAATAGATTTTAATTACCTTTTGCTAACCACGATCGCACATATTTTTCAGAGTTAAATTGCGTTAGTGGTGGTCCAACGAAGTTTATGAATAACAGTGCAGCAGTTGTTTCCACCGACAACGATGATCGTAATGGTGTTACTATTTCATTCATTGAACTGAAATTCCTCTCACATTCGCTAGTGGATATTGGAATTGATGCAATAACGTTTAAAAGTGGTTTCAAATCATCAGGAATTATTTCATCTTTTCCTCCGCCCATTTTGTAGAACCTAAAGCCACGAATTATTTGTACATCAATTAGTACATAAATTAGTGTATGTGTTTTCATTTTCAATCTGACTTGTCTGACGTTTGGCATCATAACGAGAACCATGAGAAGACGAAGTTGTTATCATACGATTCATATTATTTGCTAAACTGGTATACAGCTGTGCAGTATTTATGGGTACAACTCTACCCTCATGAAGTTGTATACCTTTGTATGTATTTTCTGAGATAGAGCACAAAAGTTTATTAAGTTTGGGTCCTGGTTGAGTAGTCATGGAGTCGAAAATTCGAATTGTAGTTCTTATAGCTTTATCAGCTTCAACAAGAGTAATGTTTTGACGCTGCAATACTTCTGACAAATCTCCCATTTCATCAAGAGCGTCAGACATAGCATGTAGATTTTTTAAAAATTGTACATCAGTCATAATATTCAGTAAACCATTGTATTTGGCTCTTTCTTTTGTATCTCTAGTCCAATCCTTAGAGGCTGTCTCAAAATGTTCACAAAGTGCTTGGTTGTTATGTAATACAGCATTGATTGTACGTTTGCTTGATGCAACCCATCGAACAGATAAAATTCTTCCGATTCTTAAAATTTGCGCCTCAAGCGAAGCTGTTGCCTTTTTGAGCTCATTTTGGTTTTTGGGCGATAGGTGGTATAAGCTATATAATTTATCTATAAAGATTTTAAAATGGTTGATACCACTGACTTCATTAACGCAGTCATTGACAGCAAGCTCTAATCTGTGATTAGAGCAGTGCCACACTAATAAATTTGGAAATATTGTTTGCAGCCGCGTTGCTACTCCGGACTTCTTGCCAATCATAACCGAGGCTCCATCACAGGCAAAGGCTATGAGGTGCTCTTCCAGAACAGATTGATCAAAGCCATATTTATTTAGGCATATCAAAAGATCCTTTGTGATATTTTCAGCAGTTGAATCAGTCAGCTCAATTAAGTCAAGATTAAAGACATAGGTACCTTCTAGATTTGACGAGGAATCTTCGAAATTTGACCTTATTACTACAACCAAAGTCGTTTTTTTTGCTTAGGGTTGTTGACTCGTCTATCAAAACTGAGATTTTCCTTTTATTGTCAATAATATTTTTGCATATGGCGTTTTTCATTTCAAATGCGTTTTGTCAGAATGTAAAATCTTACCCAGTTCTGAAAACTCGTTCAGTGGTAGTAAATAATGTTTCATTCATTTTGTGTCTCCAATGACTCCTTCAATGGTCTTTTTTTTTTTCATGCTATAGAATTTCTATGGCCTTTTTATGAGTTTCCGAATGTTTGTGTTCAAATATTTTTTTACGTAGGCTTGATTGCTGTGACTCCCGAGTCTTTCCATTTTCTGTCACTGAACATTCTTGCCACGGTTTTGAAACTCTTTTATTTTTGTCACTGTGAATGGCGAAAGAATCCACTGCCACAAACTAAACAGCCCAAAGCCTTATTTTCGACGATGAGCCAGTCATTGTTTTCTTTGAATGCTTGGTACTGGCTTACATTCCAACAACCTTACTCGGGCCACTTGTGCTGGGAAGATTTTGATAATCTTTTTCCAGTACTGTTTTCTTATTGCTGATCGGACTAGTCTCGTTAGGCTTGTGTGGCCTCTTTTTAAGCCAATTTTGTAGATTATTCATTTTAAATACCTACGCGACCGACACTGGACCTACAACGACATTGTAAATACAAAAATAGTAAGGTTAAAAATTTTTATTTATTGTTAGATGATTAGAATGCATACACACTGTCACTTCAATAAACTATCAACACTAATCCTATCTACCAACAAACAGGAACGAAATGAAAATAACACAGTCTTGTTGAAACTACGCTGCCAAATGCCAATGCGAACTCGGCTTAATCATGCCTATGCGCACACATACATCGTCGTCACGAGAGATCCAATTGTAATTATTTAGCTTTTCCGTGAAGCGCAAAAGTCCGACTGTGGACTCGGACACGGAAAAGTACCGTTTCACTTTTTTAATTATTTTTTTCATAGTTTCTTCATAATTTTTGTTATTTTTTCATTCAGTTCTTCTTTTTGTTTTATTAATTTGTTTGTTTCTTTTTACGATGATCCTTGTTTAAAACTCATAACCTCACTTTTCAACGTGTTTTCAAATGTTCATTTTACAAACTTTAATGTAACAACGTTTCTGTTCCGATTCGAGAAAATGTATCACTTAAAATGTACACAACCCCTTTGCGACTGTTTTTGTAAAACAATTACTGATTCAACATTAATTCTCCGTCTCAACATCTAATCTCTCTTTTGACGTCGTGCCTAAGAAGAAGACCTTATTGGTCGAAACAATTGTCGCACCGAAACAAATAAAATAAACAATCATCATCGTAAAACTTACCTTTCATTTCAATTGTAATTATGTCCAGAATTCTGAAGAAAATTGCCATAGGCCATCTTCTGGTTCTACGACCGGTACAACAGTTAGCACATTTTTCATCGAGAGCATCTACACCAGCCTTAGTGCTGTTGTAGAAAGCAATAATTACTGGCTTGTTGACATCTGGATCGGTACATTTTATATTATGCATTGAACTTACTAATATCACTGCTTTAGATTATTTTGGGACGAACGACACCATGGTAACTTCCGGTGTGAATCCATACAATGCTGATCCGGGTGTCCTAGTTTTGATAGGCAGAAATTGACTCGGAATTTCTCTTTTATTTTTTTTCACAGTTCCAACGTAAGTCAAATCGTTTTCTCTCAATAGGTGTAGAGCCAGATCAATTGCTGTGAACCAATTGTCTGCGGTGATGTTTCTGTTACTCTTTTGTATGGGCTTGGAAAGACGTAAAACAGATTGCATTGGTTTTGGTAAAGTTTGATATTTTTCCGGCAACGTATTTCCATCCGATCCTTTTCCAATGTAAATATAACCATTGAAATAATAATGGTTTCTTGAATCGGTCAGTGCCATTAGTTTTAGCCCATACTTTGCTGGTTTGTTTGGAATATACATTCGAAACGTGCAGCGGCCGCGGAAGCTGATGAGCATTTCATCCATAGTAATGCAAGTTCCCAAACTGTACGCCTGTTGGCAATTTTTCACGTACTGTTTTCTTATTGCTGATCGGACTAGTCTCGTTAGGCTTGTGTGGCCTCTTTTTAAGCCAATTTTGTAGATTATTCATTTTAAATACCTACGCGACCGACACTGGACCTACAACGACATTGTAAATACAAAAATAGTAAGGTTAAAAATTTTTATTTATTGTTAGATGATTAGAATGCATACACACTGTCACTTCAATAAACTATCAACACTAATCCTATCTACCAACAAACAGGAACGAAATGAAAATAACACAGTCTTGTTGAAACTACGCTGCCAAATGCCAATGCGAACTCGGCTTAATCATGCCTATGCGCACACATACATCGTCGTCACGAGAGATCCAATTGTAATTATTTAGCTTTTCCGTGAAGCGCAAAAGTCCGACTGTGGACTCGGACACGGAAAAGTACCGTTTCACTTTTTTAATTATTTTTTTCATAGTTTCTTCATAATTTTTGTTATTTTTTCATTCAGTTCTTCTTTTTGTTTTATTAATTTGTTTGTTTCTTTTTACGATGATCCTTGTTTAAAACTCATAACCTCACTTTTCAACGTGTTTTCAAATGTTCATTTTACAAACTTTAATGTAACAACGTTTCTGTTCCGATTCGAGAAAATGTATCACTTAAAATGTACACAACCCCTTTGCGACTGTTTTTGTAAAACAATTACTGATTCAACATTAATTCTCCGTCTCAACATCTAATCTCTCTTTTGACGTCGTGCCTAAGAAGAAGACCTTATTGGTCGAAACAATTGTCGCACCGAAACAAATAAAATAAACAATCATCATCGTAAAACTTACCTTTCATTTCAATTGTAATTATGTCCAGAATTCTTAAGAAAATTGCCATAGGCCATCTTCTGGTTCTACGACCGGTACAACAGTTAGCACATTTTTCATCGAGAGCATCTACACCAGCCTTAGTGCTGTTGTAGAAAGCAATAATTACTGGCTTGTTGACATCTGGATCGGTACATTTTATATTATGCATTGAACTTACTAATATCACTGCTTTAGATTATTTTGGGACGAACGACACCATGGTAACTTCCGGTGTGAATCCATACAATGCTGATCCGGGTGTCCTAGTTTTGATAGGCAGAAATTGACTCGGAATTTCTCTTTTATTTTTTTTCACAGTTCCAACGTAAGTCAAATCGTTTTCTCTCAATAGGTGTAGAGCCAGATCAATTGCTGTGAACCAATTGTCTGCGGTGATGTTTCTGTTACTCTTTTGTATGGGCTTGGAAAGACGTAAAACAGATTGCATTGGTTTTGGTAAAGTTTGATATTTTTCCGGCAACGTATTTCCATCCGATCCTTTTCCAATGTAAATATAACCATTGAAATAATAATGGTTTCTTGAATCGGTCAGTGCCATTAGTTTTAGCCCATACTTTGCTGGTTTGTTTGGAATATACATTCGAAACGTGCAGCGGCCGCGGAAGCTGATGAGCATTTCATCCATAGTAATGCAAGTTCCCAAACTGTACGCCTGTTGGCAATTTTTCACGAATGTTTCAAAAATTAGTGAGATTGGTGCAGCTAGATCTGTCTTTTTGCGTTCTTTTCTAGAATTAGTGTCATCGAATCTAAGACAGCTTACTAAAAACGCGAATCTGTTCTTAAACATCACAGCACGAAATATCTCGGCACCGGTTCCATCTGTTGCGAAGAGAGTGTTTATATCTTGATGATTTGACTTGAATGCCGCAGTGAAAAAGCGAAGTTCTATAAACGCCTTGAGCTCAATCATATCTAAATCTTTGAATTCTGGACGTGCCTTATTAGTATAACTGGTTCTTTCTTTCTGTATTTTTATATTTGTCCAACGTAAAACTTCTGAAAGTAATGGTATCATCAATTAACCTATTCTACATGTCTTCAGGACTTGCTTTAGTCGGACGGTTAGGCCCTCGTAATCCAGGACGTTCCAAAACAATATTATGCTTCCTTGTTCTTGTTCTGGAGTTTTCAGGTTCAGTCGACCATTTAAATTTATTCTTTCCATAGATATATGTTAGGGGAATGTTACTGTCACCTTCATTCTCAGATGAATCGCTTGACACATTTTGCTCTTCGTTTTTCCCTCTATCGCAATATTCCCCACTCTTGGTGTCTGTTTCCCTTTCATTTTCAATAACTTCTATCTCTGTGTCTGAATCATGATCGCTCATAATATCGTTATTCACAGAGTGTCAACATCACTCACATCATTATCTTCCTACTTATCTACTAAATCATCTTCATCGCTGTCATCGTACCATCGCATTACGGTTTCTTCAAAATTAGCATCTCCCGTCCTTACAAGCGCTGGTCCTGGACGGGAAGCCATTATTTTGGGTATTATAATCTATAAAAATTAATTGTGTAAGGGCCGATCTTACAAGTGTTGGTATAATCAGTGGAATAGTTATTCCCAGAATAATTAATTCTCGGCATTAATTTATCGAATGCGTCTTATAAAGCCTTTCTTATGCCAGAATAGTTATTCCAATGGTTGGTAATACTGTAGGTATAACGCGCATGTGGTTTGTTGACGTTGTTTACGTTTAGCGACTGTCAAATTAATCAGCGGTGTTTACCATTATTCTGTTTTATTTTCATTTTACGTCCTTACGAATATGAATGTGAACAAAATATTTTTGAGTTTTGGTATTAATAGTTCCACATAGTAACAGTGCTAGTGTAAAACTAGAATTAACACTAGATCTAGAACTAGAAACATTTGGGTTAGCTGTACGTCTCTTAAGACGGCTAAACTCGAATGTTTCTAGTTCTACGTCTAGTGTTAGTAAGACGTTTATTCTACTGTTTATGTTACCGCTAAAGTGTATAATGCCGGTATTCTATGAAATAACTAGTTATTTTATGAAATATCGACCCACAATAGTTAAAGTATAAAATGGGTTATTTATTTCATACTTTAACTAGTTATTTCATAGAATACCTAGTTATTTCATAAAACAACGAAGTTCTATAAATTAAAGTATGAAATGGCGGAAAAAAATTACTTAAATATGTATTTTACAGCGTGACTTTTGTCGGTAAATAAAAACAGTTTGAGAATATAGTTATGAACTTTATTAAAAAATAAAGATAAACACTTCTAAGAATATTAAAAAAATAAATAAAAATACTTCTAAGAACATTAAAAAAAAATAAATATCCTTTAACCCTTAATCACTGACGTGTCATTTCGTTACACTACCACTGACGTACGAATGAGGTTCGTCTATTTCTTTCGAGGCCTGTGAGGCCGTGGTCAATCGTAATTAATGTTTTTATTGATTTTTATGTAATAGAACATTTCATATCTAAGATGTAAAGATAAAAAAAACAATAAAAATACTCATAGAAAAAATATTTATTCACCAATATTCTTAGCGGTATACAAAAAATACAAAAAATATTTAAAAATCAACAAAAAAAAACTATACTCTATAGGAACTTGTTGTCATCATTTTTGTACTTAACTAAGAATGTTTTTATGAAATCAAAATTACGTTAGCAACTAATCAATTATTTAGGCACTTTTTAACGGCAGTTGTTACAGGTGGGTTTTGAACACTGCAAGCAGATCGGCTGACCGCACATTGTGCACCCGTAATGGGTTCTACATCGTTTTTGCTTGAAACACATGTAACAATTCTTCAAAATCTCAAACTTTAGGATTTCAATGCTTTGTTGATTTGATTCAGTAGGCTTATCTTTCCCCAAAATACGTCCTATGAGACTCTTGAGCTCGTGAGAAAGTTGTGGTATGGAGTTACTAATCGTCTGCCTAGGTCTTTCATGAATTCCATACGTTTCGATTTGTCATAATTAGATATTATGAAAGAATTGGCAGCAGCTATATCTAAAATCCTGTAGAATATGACTAGTGGCCATCGCCTAGACCTTCTACTACAAGTGTATTTTGCACACTTTTCGTCTAGAGAATCCACACCCCCTTTTGTTGCGTTATAGAATGAAATTATTTCGGGGATCCCTTTAGTAGAGTCAAAGCTCTCTTCATGGTGCATTGATGACATCATTGTGACAGTCTTCTTCTTTTTTGGCACATAAGATAGCAGAGTAAGTTGTTTTGTAAAACCATACCTAGTTGAATGAACTTGTCGTTTTTTATCAAGAAATTCGGGTGGTATTTCTCTTTTATTTTTTTTAGGGTTCCAACGTAAGTCAAGCCTCTTTTTCTCAGTTCTATGCAGACTTCAATTGAGGAAAAGTAGTTATCTGTAGTAATATTTCGATTGGTTGTCATTATCGGTTTTGCCAAACGCAAGACACACTGCGTTGGCACTAATAACTTCCTGTCTTCATGTGTTAGCCCGTTTCCGTCACTGTTCTTTCCTGTATATAGGTACGCATTGTATAAATAGCTAGTAGCACCATCAGTCAGACATTTTATTTCCAAGCCATACTTACACGGCTTGTTAAGCATGTATTTCTTCCATCTACATCTTCCTCTAAAAGATACTAGCATTTCGTCAATTGTTGTAGTTTCCCCAATTTTATAGTACTTTCGACAATTTCCTATAAATTCGCGAAATATGTCCGAAATAGCAGCAGCGACGTCAGTCCGTTTTCTTTGGTCTCTAGTAGACGCATCATCAAACCTCAGACATAGGATAATCATTGCACCGCTCTTTAGACATAACTCCTCTAAAAATATCTCTCCCGGTTTCGTCCGTCGCAAACAATGCATTTAGGTCTTCATCATTTGATTTGAACACTGCACTAAACATCAGCAGACCAATGAACACATCAAACTCCAAAGGATCAATGTCTTTCAGTTCAGGTTTATTCTGGCGTTTATATTTTTCTCTTGTCACTTCCAATCTTTGATTAGTAAAGTTTATGACTTTAGTTTTGATACTCTCAGATATCAGCAATCCAAATAATTGAGACGAAGAGCTGTCAGGTGGAATGTCAGTTGCGGTCAATGGAACTACAATGTTGTGCGCAGGAGTTCGAGTGCTTCTTGATGGCCCTTCTGCGGACCACTTCATGCATCGTCTTTTACCATAGAAATATTTTTGGCGACGTGATTTGTCATTACAAGTCTCAGGTTCATTTACCTGGCTGATAGTTTCTCTTTCTAGAGGGTCGGCTCGACTTACTAAACGTGACAATGGAATGTCATCATCAGAGGAGTCGGAAATATGAGAATCTGCTGGTGTTGGTAACCTAATCTCTTCATTTTCTTCATCTTCTTCTGATGAAGAATTTCCGCGATCTGATTGTATGCAATCTTCTTCACCTGCTGATGATTCCTCTGATTCTTCACATAGCCATGATTCTATGATGTCGTCTGATATATTGTAACCAATACGCGTTCGGTGTATTTTCCGCGATGTGGAATGCCCGGGCTAAGTATTACATCGCTTACGATTCATTTTATCTACAAGCGAAAAAATAAAAGGAATTCGAAAAAGCTACACTAACACTGACAATACGAATGCCGTACGTCAGATGATCAAATTCACCTGTATAAAAGTGCGTCATACGTTCGTCCTCTCTGCAGCACGCGTGTTACTGACGGCTAGGAAGCTATTAGAAACGACAAGCCCGAATTCCCGCACAAAAACAAGTTATGAACGAATAACGGTTTTCGCAACGAATGTCATTCGTACGTCAGTGATTAAGGGTTAAAATAAACTAATAATCATGAGATCAATAATCATTAAAAGTTATTGTAAATATATCACATTAAAATAAAACGAAATTTTTAATTATTTTATTATTTTCTCTAACTATTTATTTGTGCACTGATTACTACCATGACATTTCGAATTACATAATAAATTACTTCGTTTACACAAGCATTTTTTTGTTTCACATTTTTTTGTGCAAGCACATTTTTTAAAGCCTTGCCCCGTACCAATTGACTGAGCAATTGCCACCGTCCGCAGCGACATCTCTTTAGAAGGAACTTCTTCGGTTGTTACAAGTTTCTCATCACACACGCTAAATTGAGACCTCGCATACAATTGATTAATTATACCATTTCTTGTGCCCAATTTATAGTAATTATCATCAGTGACTTCTAGTACAACAGCCAATACAGACCTTGGATCACCTCTTCCACGGTCTACATCGGGAATTTTGACACGAACAGTCGAACCAACATCTGCCGAGGGGTGTAACTTATCAGAAGTAATCTTCATTTTTTTGGCTTGTTGACATAAACCTTCTTTAGCATCGTTACGTTCATTTATAATCGAATTTCTTTTGTAACATAATAGGCATAGGTGACTTGGATCCATTCTATCGCCGTCTATATTGAATGTTTCTACTGTACATCTGAAATGCACTGGTTTTAAACAGTCAGTGCAAAGGCAACAATTCTCTAAGCAATTGTTCAAACAAATTATACATTTTCTTTCTTCAATTTCTTCACTTCACTCATCGTTTCTTCATTATCCTTGTCGGCGTTGCTAACATTTTCTTTATCGTTGTTGTCGACGTTAGATTGTTCTACATGTGTCTCCATGCCTTGCAAAAGTTTTTTTAAATCCTCCTCATCTTGTATTGATGAAATGATTTCTTTCGGCAAAGAAGACGTTGTTAATCCAACTTTCGGGTCCACACCAAACATTGCCTTGTAAGGTGTCCTTTTAATACCGGAATGCTAGGCGCGATTTTTCATAAATTGAACAAATTGTAGTCCTTTATTCCATTTATTGGTATTATTTTGTTTTTATATTTTTTATTTAATTCTTTAATCATCCTATCTCTGCCTCCATGTCCAATTGCAAGATGAATGTCATAAAGCACATCAATAAACACATAATCAAGAAAAGATGGAATTGAAGTCTTTTAGAATAAGTATACAAAATTAATATTTTTGCAAAATATACCTGTTATTTGAAGCACGTCGTAATGTTGCAGCAACCAATAATCTCGGAGAATTTTTTTCTGTTTTGTTTTGGAATGTTTCACATCTCTTATTAAATTCATATATTTCTCACTTGTTAATAAGGCACAGTTGATCAAAACGTTGATCTGAGATCTGTGTACTCTTAAATACAACAATGGAAGTGAGTGATATTAAAAGAAATATGAAACTAAAATTTACAGATTTAATAAATAAAAATGAATCTAAAACAGAGTACACAGATCTCAGATCAACGTTTGAAACGTTTGTTTGTAGAGTGGTTTCTTTTTTAGGTTAAGTTTGACAGTTCATTATACACTTTTGATGTAGTGTAACCGGTATTCTATGAAATAACTAGTTAAAGCATGAAATAGTTTTTTATTACATGCTTTAACTATTACAAATAGTTATTTCATGGAATACCGAATTATACAGTTTAACGGTAACATTTATACCAACATTTAGTTATTCTTGGTATACGGAGCGGTATAAACTGTTTTGTAAGATCGGCTCTAAACCGAATAACCTAAAGTCACCGTAAAAATTATCCGTGCCTAAAATAGTTACGTACTCACCGTTGCCGGTCTCCGAGACCGCTTTTAAACTTTTTTTTATATATCAAAATATACAGCACAACTAACCACAGCAAATTACTGTCGCAAACTGATATGATGTCACCTTATACATAGCTAGACGGAGACCGTGACATGCGTAAAATTAGACGCGATAATTGAATTCGAAAAACAGGTGCCGGTCAGACCGGCAACGGCAGTTACGGGTTAGCAACCCAAGGTTCTTGCAGAAAAACTACATGAATATTATTTCTAGAAATATATTCCATTAAACTAAAAGTAGAATTTTTTCCTCTACCTAAATTAATTTGAACACAATTTATTTTAATTATTTCACTATTCATAGTCTATTTTTTTATTAAATTCTATTAAATATTTCCTTAATGATGAACACTCTTTTGAAAAATAACTGTGCTTAATATCCCCTGAAATCTTGTTTCTGATACAAGCAATACATTTCTTATCCTTTGAATTACATTTTCTTACATCATGTTCCCCTCCGCAATTTTTACAAAATTGAACATCTTTACAATTCTCTGATTTGTGACCAATTCTTAGGCATTTAAAACAATGTAAGATTGATTTATCATCCTCGACTTTACAACGATTCCATCCTACGTTTAAGCCATCTTTAATAATTAATTTCAACTTACCCGTTACGTCTACAACAATTTCTTTTTCAAAATCTTTTGGATTCTGATAGTTATCTCTAATATTTTCATTCTGTTTAAACAAACATTCTAAAATATTATCTTCCTTTATTTCATTATTAATTCCGAAAAAATTTCTGTTTTACCTACTTTCTCTGTGACTGCTAGTTTTAATTTTTCCACATCAGATTTGTTTTGCATTCAATGAAAACAACACCATTTTTATTTGATGTTACCCTTTTAACATTAATTCCCTTTTCCACAATATTAACATTTTTAAGAATTTTATTTTTTAAATTCTCACCCTTACTTATAGAATTCGATTTAATACAAATAATAGGTCCACTTTTATTAATTTCATTACATTTAATATTTCCTTTTGTTACTGAAGCAAAACTACAACTACTAAAAGAATTGTCCACACAATTGGTGGTCTTACCTGATTTCAATTCTACATGTTTTCTTAATACTTCGATCTCCATTTTTAATTCTTCTGATTGCTTCCTTACTTCTCTAACTACACCATTCTATTCTGCTACTAAATCCCCTAACGAGGAAATTAAAAACCTCGCCCTTTTCCTATTTTCCACCGTTAAAGTTACAGATTTTACAGGAATTAGTTCAAAAAGGTTACATTTAATTTCACTAGATTTAATTAAGAACTCGTTATTTCACATTATGAATATTTTTAAAAAAAGCCAATTTAAAATTAAATAAAAATTTGATAATAATTATTATTAAATTCAATATTAAAATGAGTATTAAAAATGTTTTAAAATAATGATTTTCAATTTAAAAAATAATTTCCGATAATTTACGTAAGAATTTTATTGTAAAAAACGACAATTGTCAAAAAAAATTTTTAAAAGTACTTTTTTGTTGAAAAATCGTTTTAATAGATAATTTTTATTACCAAAACTTGTTCAAAATTTATTTCTATATTCAAAAATAATAAATAATATTTCAAAAATTAAAAAGATTACGTAATAATTAAAAAATTAAAAAAACGCAACTTATTGCATGGAACGATGACTAACTTATTTTTAAAAAAGAATATCGGTGCTACAGACTCTGTTTCCGTTACTTCGTGTAACCGTCTTTAGGCACGACGTCGTATACAACATTTCATCATAAAGGGATTAACAATCATCGTACACATAATATCAAGGTTGAGAAACGTCTTAGTGAAAATTTGCGGATTTAAACAGTGGAGAAGCTATTAAAATTTCGTTGATTTGATTTATAACAATTCTTTCTTAAACATTAGCAAAGAGGAGATGTGTTGTGTGGTAATAAATCGTGTACGTTCTATGCAGAAAAAACGTTCTATATTCATGAAAAAACTTTATATGTTTGAAAATTGAACTTCTATTAACATAAAATTAATTCTAAAAAAACCGAAAAATCAATGATAACGAGCTGCGTTCTCCAAGAGATCTTGGTGCAGACTACGTAATAATTGCCAAATGATAATTTTTTGACAATTGTCAAAAAAATTTAAAAAATCCTTTTTTCAAAGAAAAATCGTTAAAACGTGGCGCGACCAAGAAGTCCTCGGTCGAGTCTAGGTTTTGGACTTTATTTGTCGTCGAGCATCTCCCATTATTTGAAGTAGGGCCTGAGGGTCAGCTTGCGTGGCTACATGCTGCGGGCGGCGTTCATAACTTCCGGCTATTCTGGCGACCATAAAGTTGTGGGTTGAGCCGGAATCCACGAGGGCCGGGTATGTTTTGCCGTCCAGGTGGAAGTCTATTATTGCCCGCAGGGGTTTTGAATGCGTTCATAACATGTATTCATTTAGATTACATTTTTTTTTTCTTTCAAATTAAAACAACTTTTTACAATCTTTTAATAATAATAACAATAAATCCTTTATTTTCAACCATACAATACATTATTATAAAGAAAAAATATATATACATATTTATATCAATAAAAAAAAAAGCAAAAATAAAACAAAGTAAATGTATGGCAGAAAAAAGGTGCTGGGTTCAAATTGCCACAAAAGTGGTATTTGCTCTACCACCCAGCCCTATTACAAAAGAAAACAAAAACTGGAACAAAAAACAAACAATAAAAAAAAAAAATTAAATTAAATTAAATTACACTAAAACAAAATTGCCAAAGTAATAACAAACCCAGCTGCCGTTGAATTTATTATCAGGCCCCCAAGCCACTCAACTGACCCGCCATGATGGAAGCCTTCAATCTTCGCTTAAAGATGTGGATAGACATACTGGTCTTGACGTGAACAGGAACGTCATTGTATATGTGAGCGATTTGATAACTAAACGACTTTTTAAAAAATTCATGTTTATGTTGTGGAGGAGTCAAATTGCCCTTAAACCTTAAGTTCAATGTATGCACATCAGACCTAAATTTTATTTTATGGTAAAGATAAGCAGGCTTCCCGCCAACAACAACAGTGTGGAACAGTGAAGCGGAGTGAAGCAGTCTCCGATTGCACATATTTAACCATGGAACAACCTTAAGCTTGTGTGATACGTGCTGCCGCCTCCTAATACCGTATATTAGCCGCAAGCAGGCATTTTGTATACTCTGCAGCTTACACCTATCTCTGGCGGAAATATTAGGTCCATAAACAACATCACAGAAATTCATATGAGAAAGAACTAACGTTTCACATAATAAAATTTTAATTCTCAAAGGTAGAAAACAGCGCGAAGCGTATATCATTTTTAATGCCGCATACGATCGCTGTGTACACTTATTAACGTGCTCCGAAAAGGTGAGCCCCTCATCCAGCAACAAACCTAAACTACGGACGCAAGTTTTTAGTGGTATGCACTGACCGTCAATAACAACCCTCAACCTCTCTCTGAATGAAGTGTTACTTCTAGTTTTTTTAGAACCAAACAAAATTAATTCTGTTTTCGCAGCATTCAAACGTAAAGAATGTTTACGGGACAAAACTCTTAACTGTTCAAGGTCATCATTTAACCTATCACAAGCAGTGTCTAACTCGTGGGGAAAAAACGAGATGTATAGCTGCGTGTCATCAGCATAAAAGTGACAATTACAGTGAGACAAAAAGTTCATGAAAGAAGACACATAAATAGAGTACAGAAGGGGTCCCAGAAGCGATCCCTGTGGTACCCCAGACGCAACTTCCGAAAAAGTAGATCTAACTCCATCAACCTCAACACATTGCACCCGATCACGGAGATAGCTAAGCATAAAAGTCGAAGCTGAAGGACTTAAACCAATGTGTTGCAAAATTGCAAACATTATTGAATGATTCAGAGTATCGAAGGCCTTACTATAATCGAGCAAGCAGAGTAAGGTCATTTTACCTTCATCAGATGCCCGCAACACATCGTCGACTATGCTGAGCAATGCTGTCGCACATCCATGACCTTTTCTAAAACCTGATTGTACGCTGGGCAGAATATTGCAAACATTAACATATTCCTTCAGCTGCGCTTCAATAATTCTTTCAGCCAACTTTCCCAAAACAGGCAGAATACTTATTGGTCTTAAGTGACCAAGCTCTGTAACATTTGACTTTTTTGGTAATGGTTTAACCAAAGATCGTTTCCAGCATGCAGGGAAGACACTTTCTGCAAGACAAGCATTTATTAAATGAGCAAGATATGGTACTATATGCGGGGAGCACAATTGAACAAATGAAATGTTTAGACCATCAACGCCCGCACAGTTTTTTCGAAGAGATGAAATAATCTGAAACACATAGTCTTCACTAACCTCACGAAACTTGAATGAATTGTTATTAAGTGGGTTGGAAATGTAAAAGTCATACAACTCCCGACTCATTGGCATTGCAGGAATAGAGTCTACAAAGAAATCATTAATTTGTTGCGGATCTTTTAAACAATCAGGAATTATTGTTTTTCGCTTTGGAGCTACATTTACATGCCTTAGAAAGTTCCACATTTCTCGACCATGATAAGCACACTTTCCAAGAGTATACTCAAAATATGCACGCTTTTCCCTACGAATCGCTTGATTTGTTAAATTACGCAAGGACTTGTAATATTCCCATGTCGCTTGACTATTACTTTTCTTAAAAGACCCATATGCAGAGTCTCTGAGACGCTGCATTTTTCGAATTGTGTAAGTTAACCATGGGGCCGGCGGTTTAGTGAAACGGGCGGTAATCATAGGCACATGCCGATCCATCAACTCAATTAATAGAGTATTAAGATAATCCGCCTTATCATTTATGTCCACTATATCAAATATATTAAAAAAAGGTAGTTGAAATAAATCAGATTGAAAGCGAACGTAATCAAAATTATTACAAGATCTGAAAGTTCGCAAATAGGGACAAGACTCTTTACGTTTTACATCTAGTAAACAATACGTCAAGTCATGGTCAGATGCATTAAAATAACTAACGCCACTATCAAGAACCAAATTAAGATCAGATATAAAAATTAAATCAATTAAAGTTGAAGAGGAAGCTGTAACGCGAGAGGCCGTTTGAATTATTTGAGTTAGACCAAAAGAATTCATTAAATCAAGCAGTAGTGCAGGCCGGGAACCACCACAAGCCATAAGGTCAACATTAAAGTTGCCCACAGCAGTAACGATTTCATGCTCAGAGCATATCGCACTTAAATCAATCTCTAATTCCGAAACAAAGAAGTTAAAATCACAATTAGGGGGCCTATACACAACGCCTATAACCAAATCATTTGTTCCACTATTAATTGAAATCCAAAGCTGCTCCACACCGTTGCCAGAGGAAAAAACGCGAAATTTAAAATTTTTACTTATATACATTGCTACTCCTCCACCCCGCGATACTCTATCTCGTCTAATAAGTGTATAACCGTCAATAGACAGCCGTTCGTTGTTGACATTATCATTAAGCCACGTTTCAGTCAATTCCAACACCGAGTATTTCTTCTGAAAAAGTACATTCGATACTTCATCAAGGCAGGTCAGAAGAGAACGTACATTTAAATGGCCAACAGATAAAACCATTTAACTAAATATAAAAAAAAAAAAACAATAATAATAATAAACAAATAAAGAAAATAAAACAAAGATTTTAACAAAGCAACCAGCAAATTAATTGTCCGTTTAAACTGCCGATGCTACCAACACCTTTCAGCCTACGTGTGAACCAAAACATTATTATAACAATGCGAATAATGAAACTAACAAAAACAAAATTATAACAATAATGAAACAAATAAAATAAAAATGCCACTACCAATAATAATAATGAAAAGCATGCGATTATTATTGCGATAGAGAAAAAGAAACATCAATTAAAGAAACCTTGTTATTCTTCTCTACATCTAGATCGCTGATGTCCCTAATTATAAGTTTTGTATCATTATTCCTAGCGAATATTCTTCCATCCCTCGTCCAACATTGCCTATTTCCGAATTTTTTACAAGCTTCCTTAAATAATTTATAATTACTAGCTGTAAGGTCCTCTTGAATTCCTATTTTTAACGTTTTCGCCGCTTTCAATTTATTGCGATTTTTAAGAATTTCTTCTTTAGTTTTATAACTTAGGAACTTCACTATGACAGGACGAGGATGTTTACCATTCTTCTTCCGAGCTCCGACGCGATGACAGCGATCAATCTGCTCCGCAAGAACCGAAATCCCCATATTATCTTTTAAGGTCGCTAGAACTTTTTGTTCAACATTTTCCTCCTTTTCCTCGTCAAGTCCAAATATTCGAATATTGTTACGGCGCGAGTATTGCTCGAGACCATCTATTTTTTTGTTCAATAACTGGTTCTCCCTTTGTAAGTCCTCGTTTTGTTGTTTGAGTGACTCAATTTCCGCCACAAAATGTTCCTTCACAACGCTTATAACTTTGCACATAAAAGTCTCGTTTTTTACTAAGTCACCAATTGATTCGCTAAATAAAACCTTAAGCTCTCGTAAATTTTCATCCGTGAAACGCATTTTTAACAATAATAAACACTAAATAACACGCAGCCGAAAAGTTGTGTTACTACTTGGACGACGGCATTCACGCGACTTCTTTTTATTATTATTATTATAATTTACAATCTATAACTTACAATGTTTATATATTAAACCTTACATAAAGAACAATCCTTTCTTGCCGATGGTGGACCATCAATATGCGTTTCTCAATGAGCTAAATTGTAATGTTCAAAACACGGCAGCTTGCTTTGTAATCGCTCATCGTTTCTATACTTCAACGGTAATTTAAACCAAACCGCCGCCAAATCTAATGGCTTTAC
The DNA here is from genome assembly GCF_036711975.1 of Onthophagus taurus. Lineage (NCBI taxonomy): Eukaryota > Metazoa > Arthropoda > Insecta > Coleoptera > Scarabaeidae > Onthophagus > Onthophagus taurus. The sequence continues at coordinate 30,795,418 of NC_091967.1, forward strand.
TTTATTGACATAATAATCGATTGGTAAATAAAAAAATTCGTTTTTAATATTCTCAAAAGATAAATCAGATTCGTATCTTTCCATAATATCCCACACTTTATTAATTATAAAAGTTGAATGTTCCAACCTGGTAACTAAGCACCAAAGACGTTTCATCTTGAACTGCTCTACTGCTGCTATTCGCCTGCCTTTCTCAATTTGTTCGATAAATAAAAAACATTTGACAAGGAGCACATACTTTGTCTCTTTTTATGATAGGGACACATCGGCGCACCAACATCCAATTTGCATTCATTTTCCGGCAATTCTTTTACCGGTATTCTTAAAATTCTTCATAAAAATGTAGCTTTCTCACGTCTTTTTACGTATGCTACTTTTGTTGAACAACACAAATAACAAACGATCCCATCGAAACGAGACGCAGGAATAAACCCGTCGTTCCAATCAATACAATGATAATGGCTCATTAACCAATTCGCTGTATTGCGAAATTTGGTAGATAGAAAGAAAAGCTTCGACTAGGTTGAAACACGTAATGACTTATGCAATGATTACTGTCATAAGAAGCCAGTTCCTTTGGAATAAATTCTTCATCGTTCACCGTGAAACCTTGAATGTCCAAAATAAAATCCCTTTGAAAAACCATAATAAACTACTACTACTAATAAACCAATATATGCAAACGTTTGTGCAAATGTTTATAGATACACTAAATGACGTCGCTTCAGCACTACCACTATATTAATTGCTTAACCATTTTCGTAAGAGGCGAATACACAAATGCTCTGTCATGCAGAATTAATGCATAAGCTGTCGTACCGTCCGGAATTGGATTTTTCGTTGAATACTCGATTTTTATTTCTACTCCGCTTTATCAAATCAATATTTAAAGTTTCTCCAAAAACATAAATTTAATGGGATAGATGTACTTGGTGAGTTGATAATAATTTATCTATATCAGGTTTAACACGTTCGCTGCCGAGAGACACCGTTTATCATGGTTTACATACAAGTTAATTCGTAGTCGCGAACGTGTTAAATTTAGTGAGTAGCATTCTTAAATCACCACGTGCAGTGATATCCAAACGATTTCTCCTTTTGTTGAGTAGATTTCAAACTACACTACCCCCTTTCTACCAGGTACGACGTTGGAAATGCCAGCAAATATTTCTGTGTCACTACTGACCATAAACCCGAGTAGAACAACCGTATATCTTTTTGAAGCCAAAACTTTTGATAGCCCTGCTTAAATTTCTTTCATCTCTTCATTTGTGCATAGTGATATTAGCTCTTCTTGTATAATAATGCCTTCTGATTCTGTCGTATTTTCGTACAGTTGCACGGTGCCAGCATTTTTCGAGCTGGTCTGGTTTTGTTAAATACCGCTTTACCATTCTCAGATTTACCCTTCCTTTGTAATCTACTCCTTTCATTCTCTTGAATTTATTTTTGTTATAATTCCACATCATACTGTCACTTTTTCTTTTACGTTGCCTTTTTTTGTTGGGCATTTCATTTTCTTCACTGTTTTCGTTTTCAATGATATCTTCGTTTTCAACGCTATCTTCGTTTTCAACGCTATCTTCGTTTTCAATGCTATCTTCATTTGGGTTGTAGTCAGGATCCGCCTCATAGCTACGATTCGTATTAATGTCTTTCATATTTTCAACTTTATTTTCCTCGTTTTGGTCACTATCTTCAATCAGTAGAGTATCTTCATTTAAGTTTGTTACGTGTTGTTTGTCGCATTCTATGTTGTTTAAATTATTTGGAACCGAATCAGATTCTTTAACGCATTCCCTTGGGTTATCATAGTGACCTTCATTTTGCATGAGTTCAAACAGTGTTGAGTCATTACTAGGTAATATCGGTAATAATTCGTCATCAAATGGTAAAATTAATACATCGTCACTAGCAGAAGTTACTATTTCGTGGGTAAATTTGTTGTAATCCGGAGCTTTATTACTAACATAGGCATACTGAGTAGACAGCTGTGTACAAGATTCATTTTGAATATCTATATTAGCCGTTTCAGGCTTTTTTAGTTTCTGAGGCAACAACTGGAATATTTTTTTCGTATGAGTATTCATGTCTTTGCAAAAAATAAAACAGTGTTAGCAAAACGACGGCAGTTAAAAAGAAAATATTAGTTGCTTATTATTCTACCACTCGTCTGAGCTGAGCAAACTTGAAGAATT